>NC_132808.1:8237965-8490465 GCF_048594095.1 Paramormyrops kingsleyae | reverse complement strand
AAAGCCAAACAAAGATATTGTGTGCATTGCATTTTAATTTCAGCCATTTAAAAGAATGGGAAACTCAACAAAAGGAGGCACAAAAGCGAAACTAATGGTGGAATGATCTCTTACTATGGACCTCACACCACATCTCCGTGCCTCAGGAGAGCTCTGGTCATCTCTAAGAGACATGCCTCCCTGCAGCTGGCGTGAGAGTCGTTAGGAAGAAGTCAACATGGACAAGTCAAAAGAACAGAGGAGCTTCCTGAGTAAGATGTGGGGTTTAACACTGAGAGGCTAAACCTCAATGTTGAGGGGGGAGATGATGCGGCCAACAGGTTGCAACATTGCCGTTCCTCAGTGGGAGCGGCAGAGGGCAGAGGGCAAAGGGCAGAGGGCAGTACCAGTATGGGCTTTTTGGGGCTTGAAGCAGGTAGAGATGTTGAGGAGTAGAAAAGCAGACTGGATTCTTGTCCTAACTGTCCTTCACACAACTCCCAAGAGGTTCTCCACTGGAGAGTCGTTATTGTTTCCTGCCGGTTTTGTTTCTTTGGGAAAATCCAAGAGCCTGTAAACTTACTCGAAACGGGTGCTGTGTGGACCACCGCTCTAAGATCCTGGTGACGCACGGAGGACAAACTCAGAAGGCTGAGGGTCCAAATGAAGGAGTGCTGGGGCAATGACATCATGTCATGAACATTCTTGTGGACCACTGGGTTAAGAACCTCAGGGATATTAATCATAATTAATTATTACTAACACACATACAGTAAAATTAATACTATTACTAACATTACTAATAAAGCATTCCTCCCATTGCTGACTGAATCAGTTACTGGGCGCTGTGGTTTTTTAAAAACCGACAGAGAAGAATCAGCCGTTGCCATTTTAACTATAGGTGCACCGATCTGCGGCCCCACAGACTCTCCCCGTCCCACGTCTCATCTCCTGCTGAACGTAACCTTCCTAAACCTTTCCTTGAACTTCTGGAGGTAATCTTCTGTACTATCATTTCTCCGTTATGTTCCTCATCTGTTTTTCTTTTATACCCAATGGCCTTTCTTACCTAGCTACGTCCTCCCGGGATACAAGTCTGGCAGACACACGAGGCCGCTCTCCGCAGACCAGCAACGTCCAAACAACCTTCCGAGATGCAACGTTCACAGATGCTGCCAAAACCGAGCATGACACTGAAGAATAAGGTGCCATATTATTGTGCCCTAAAAGCACATCAAAAGTAGGGCCATGTTGCTCTTCAGTAACATCTATAAGAGTCTATAACCATGCCACCATCTGCCCTGCAGACTACATACCTGGCTGGTCCCTATATACGGCTTGTGTGTTTGTGAGTGTGTGCGTCTGTGTGTGTGCATCCAGTAACTGGATATTAGCAAATCATTCCTCCGTACTTCACAGGGAATCCAATGTGTTTCTCATTAATCTCAGCAAGCTTGACTGTTGGGACTGCAGAGGTCTGATGGAAACTGTACCTCTGTATCCCTGAGGCACTGCAGAAAGAGGGAGAGAAATGGGAGACACGGAAAAGACAAGGGGGGGGGGGGGGGGCGATGAGGGACAGAAAGAAAGGAGGAAGATGATTTGATAAGCAGAATGAGAAAGGGTGAGGGAATGAGATGCAGGAGGAGGAAGAGAGGAAAGAGAAATAAAAGAATGGAGTGAACAAGAAGAGAAAAAAGAATTAAAAAAGCAGAGGGAAAGATGAAGGAGAAATGAGGAGAGGTAGGAGAGGGAGCGTAGGGCTCCAGCACAGTCCCGCCCTCTCTGTCTGCCAGTACACCCCCACCCCAGCTTGCACAACGGAGCCATTATCACCACACCAGATTCCATCACCCATTTATTTTCTATTCGTTTGTTAGCGGAAGTCAAACGCTCTCACATACGAACGATTTCATCTAATTTCTCCCCGGATGGGAAGTGCTCTTGACTGGAAGGCTGTTGGACAGGCAAACCGCTAGACTGAAAGTCTCCAGCGATTAGTAGTCTGGCCCCTTTGGCATTGGGCGCAACAGCCAGGCAAGGGGCAGGTACAGTGAACAACGTGGCCAGTGTTTCCCTGGAAACACACTGGGCGACAACAGCACCATCCAGCTTTTAAAACAAGCAAATGAAGGACCCAAACTTCAATTACTGCACATGACCGGCTGAGACGCGAAACTGCTGTTTTAATACCGGAGGAACGTTGTGTCTACAGCTCACCTCCAGGGTTGTGGGTTCAAATTCCTTCCCCCTTGCTGTGTGTGGAGTTTGCACGTTCTCCCCAGATTCAGGCGGGTTCATCGGCTGTTTCCCGCAATTCAAAAACAACCAGGCAGCCAAAAAGACACGAAATTGCCCGTAGTGTGAGCTTGTGCGAGTCTGAGTGTGGGCCCTGTGATAGACAGACATCCCATCCAGGGTGCCTCCCAGGCTCAGGCCCTGTGCTTTCTGTGACAGAACCCAAAGCCCACCGCCGCCCGTCACAGGATAAGCGGCCATGAAAGATGGAGAAAAAGTTGAACTGCTGACTTCTATGGCTTCTTCATGGTCTGCTTCTCTCTCTCTCTCTCTCTCTTTCTCTCTCAGACACATACATGTTCTCACATCCAAAGGAGTATCGGCCTTCACAGACGACGCCAAAAACGCGGGACAGTCACCTGATCACCACTTCAGCCTCCAGCAGAGTTTGTTTTGCAGCAGGACTAGGGAGCCAAACCAGATCCATGCGGAGTCACTGATCTTACCTCACGAAGCAACCATGCAATTTTCTCTCAGAAGTGGAGAAATCTTCACAATGTAGGCTTTGGTTTCCATAGCTACCAGGACCAAGGACTAGGGAAACTCTGCTCTACATCATCTCTTGCCACACCATTAATTATGCTTATGTTCAGCTCTCATTTGAACTTCAACTGGATGCGTAATTAAAAACGTCCCAGTCCTTTTTGTGCATTAGCAAAACAAGAGAAAGGCTCAACAAGGCAGAGCCATTAGCCATTTTGGCTAAAACATTAGAGGCAGCTGTTTAATACTGAGGATTAACTATTGCCTTAATGATTAATCTTTGTAAATGTGTTTCCCAAAACTTAAAAATAAGAAGAGAAAAACAGAACAGCTGGTAAATCATGGAAGACATTTGAAGAACATTAGCAGGGGACAATTTGTCCACAGAAAGTTTTTAAAATTCTATATACAAGCATAACTGACTTCACAGGAGAACAGGCACAAGCTCACAACACGTCTATGCAACATGTGCAAGCGGGGACACACACCCACATTAATAAAGCACACCACCAATATTACAAATTATGCACACTCCCACCACTGGCAAACACACACGCACAGCACAGCACAGCACAGCACAGCACAGCACAGCAGACATATGTTTGTTTTCATATCTTTATGGGGACTCTCCATTCATTTCTATGGGTATATCCCTGATCCCATCTATGACAACCTCAACCTCTGCCCAGCCCTAACCTTAACCATAAGTAACCAAACTAAATACAAGACTTTTGACATTTTTAGTTTTTTGATTGCAGTCACAAATTATTATAAGATTGAGTTTCCCCTTGTGGGGACCGAAAAAATGGTCCCCACAATGTCAAAATATTTTTTAACATATTGTGGGGACATTTGGTCCCCATAATGTAATATATATATATGACAGACACACACGCACACGCACATGCACACACAGTGACCCTGGTGAGCAAATGTTTGAGAACCACTTTGTCAGAGGTTACTTTGGTTTAAACCGTGGTTGATTTCCAAGCCAACATTCCGCTTTAGTTGGAGAGATCAGAGGATAGGACTCTGAGCAGTGTGTTCTGCTGCCACCTACAGGCAGGAAAGGGAATACAAGGCTGCTTGAGCCCCATTCTTTTTATCTGATTTAATATTACAATTGTAGTTAGTGGTTCACTTTCAAAAGTGCATTGGAAAGAAAAATCATGTCATAAAGCTACAAAAACGAAGAGATATAGAGGTGATATGTCTTGAAAAAAATCCCCTTTTATCTATTACTAATGAACCGTGTAGATTACCTGGGGTAAGAATATCGGTTTCAGCATGAGCCAGGGCCGGCACAGCCAGCACTGACAGCAGAAAAAGGGGAAATATTTACAGCAAAGTCCCACAGTTTTACACCAAAAAAGTTGGCGTCAGAGCACATCAACATGGATACGTTAATGAAGAATTCACGACCCTCCTGCATTCTACTACTGTGAGCACAAGCTTAACAGAGGGACAACATACAGAGACGTAAGAGGAGCGGGATTCTCTTGGTCTCATGTTAGAGTCTTGTTTTGGAATCTTGTGGCAGAGAGTTTCGAAGAACCTTGGACAGGTCGTCCGAATTTGACAAGTCTTGAAACTCTGATAACCTGCCTCTGGATAAGTAACCATCAGTAGAACCAACAGAGATACCAGCTAGGAATCCTGTTTTAGGGGGCCATGGAGTCTGGGTATCGGACGAGCAGAGGAGCCTCCAGATTCAGACCTCCGTCAGGCATGAGCTGCACACTGGCTCCAGAACTACGGCGATATGGGATGGGGACCCCACCCACCCACCAGTCACACACCAAAAACGAATTCCGTTTGTCTATGGAGAGTGGTAACAGCTCCGTGACAAGAGCCCCTGTTTGTCATTAGAAGCAGGAGGGGAGGGGAGGGTAGAGCGGGGGGGGGTGCCTCCCCCCCGTCGCCTTGGGCTCTTCTCCCGTAGAGCGGCGGGGCCCGCCACGACCGCATGACCAATGGGCCGCCCTCGGAATCCACGTCGCCGTAATGAATGCAGGCTTTCTGTGCGGCACAAACCTGCCAGCACCACACATGAAAGGTCGGGATGTTCGGCTGCACGCCGCTGGTGGAATCACGAAAAGAATTAAAACCGAAATTAAAAACAAACAAAAACAGACCAAGAAAAAAGGCCAGGAGCTATAAGTACAGCTGAAAGGGAGGGAGACGCCAAGCATGCTGGGAAATCATCCCGTAATACCTCCATGCCCGTCTGAACTTAATCAGGAAAATCCGGGCCTGGCTGAAAGGCTGCGACAGTCAGACATGTGGAATCGTACATTCGCCCGTTCAAATCCCAGCTGTTCGAAACTTATTGGATACAGACATCTGCTGGAGGGCCTGAGTAACTTACCATATTTTTACTTATTAATATAATACGGAGGAGGTGAGGACTATAGTCACAGGTGATCATGGAGGAAGGGGAACAAAACGGAGCCAAACCTTCATTGGTTCCTCCTTCTAAAGAAAGAATCATACAGAGACTCTCACAGGCCATGGAAGAGTTGGTCCATTAGTGGAGCATTTGGACTGCAGGTTTCTGGGATTATTACAAGACAGGCTGGCACAAATCGGGACAGGTGAAGCGGGGTTCGAGAACACAACCAGTCCCGGACCTCAAACCCTGTAGGTGAACGGCCCACTCAGGACGCTGCTGGAGGCCAGCGGAGCCCCGAGCACACATGCTCGTTCAGGCGGGTGCCCTGGAAGAATCTGCCTTTGATGGTCGCGGGTGAGTCCCTCCAAGCCCGCTCGCCGCATCTTGTCCTAATCAGCAGTAAACAAAATTCTGCCAGACATTCCATCACAAAACAAAACGCTTTCAAATGCTCGGGGATGTTACCCCGCCGGCCCCTCGCGGGATGAGGGGGTTAGCCAGGCAGGAGCCCACGCCATCAGCGTTTCACTTTTCCCCCGCATCCCCCCCGTCGTTCCCTTCTGTCTGCGTACCGCAGGGCGCAAGCACCACCCAAAGGGGGCGCCGCTCGCGGACAGGCACGTAAAAGCGCTCGTTTTTGACACATGGTTAAAGTAGCGAAACTGAGATTTAAACGTCTGCAGACCCGTTTCTGTTGCATATCTAAATGCAGCACACAGGTCCTCCGGTTAACTAACTGGGGAAAAAAAATTTTAAAAAATCGCAGAAGCTGCTCGAACTTTCTGCTCTTTGGATGAAGCTTTCTGCTATAGCAAAGGAAACAAAAAATAAGCAGTGGTGCATTGGCAGTGCTACACGTGCTCTGAACGCTGTAAAACTCAGAGCAGATTGTCGCTGAGCCTGCAGGGGCTTGGAGGGAGAGCAGAGGAGAGGAGGCGCATACCGTCCCGACTGCTCCTCCAGTAATTACTGCTACACTCTGGCTGAACCTCTGAAGGAGACATGCCTGGGCACTGCCAGCAGAAGGAAGCCCCCCCCCACCCCACCCCCCCTCAAAATGCCCCAGCAGTTCACCCAGCAGGACCACGAGTCTCGGCTCAGCGGAACACGTGCGGCCAAGATCCACGCCGAACGAACCAATCAGAGAGGCCCCTGGTTAGGAGGCGCACCGGGGACGACCTCTCAAAGTCACGTGCAGACTGTGACCTCTAAAGAGAGTCACGGACGTGCAGATGAACACCGAATCTCAAGTCTGGTGACATCATCGGCACTGGCTGGCCAGCAGGCCCCCTCCTGGGCCCTCACCTGTTTCATGGCTGTCTCGCCGATCTTCTCCGAGTGCTTGCGGATGCTCTCCAGGAAGTCCTTAAGGTCGGACATGGAGACGTCGCGTATCTGGGTACGTAGCAGCGGTATGTTCTCCGCCATGATGCCACAGAACCGGTACTGGCCAGCCTGGGGCAGGCAGGAGAGCTCGAGTTGCTCCAGGGTACGTAATGCCGGGTAGTACCTGTAGGGGGCAGTAAGGGGACACTCTCTGTACAGTGCACATCTTTGTAGGAGTAGATGTTCAAGGAACATAAGCGAATGAATTGACCTGTAGGTCAATTATACCACTGAACCAAGCAACCCAATGCATACATGAAGAGATCTGGAGGCAGAAACAGAAAAAGGCAGTTTTTTTTTGGAGGTTCCTAATTCCCACCAGTACAGGGTGACCTCCCATCATGGAGGCTCACTGAAGGACGCCTCGGGGGGGGGGAAGCTGGGCTTCCGTCCGTGCTGTCGAACACCAGACCTATTACACAACCTGATCCGACTCCACCAGAACTGGCGGACCTGCTCGTTACCTCCATCCTGACAGCGGCGAGAGCCAAAAGCAAATAAATAAATAAAACAAGGGGCGCCACAAGAAGGGAAACAGATAAATCTTTAGAAAAAAGAAAAAAAAAAAAAAAGAGACTGCAAGTGATTTACAGGCCTGGCGAAGCACATCTTCAGGTCACAGTGGGGACAGACGAGTGAGACGCAGAAGCTGTTTACAAGACGGGTCAAGGATGTTAGCAGGCTGAAGCAGACACGCCCCCTGGTGGCCAGGCCAGGGGATGGGCAAACCAGGGACAGCCCCCTGGCACCCAATACAGCCGCAAAGGTCCCAACAGGGAACGGCAGGCAAAGCTAAGCAGCAGCAATGGAAGGGTTAAGCCAAGGTGGAAAAGAGCGGCATCCCGGGCCAATCGGCGACTGCGACGGAGCAGAAACTAAACTTCTATTAAAAGAGCTTGTAGGTCCCCAGGCTGCTTGCGATGGACTCCTCTCTACGACTGCGATCTTCCCCGTCCAAAGAAAGCGAGGTAATGAGGGGGGTGATACAAAGAAAAATAATTTTAAAAATTAAAAAAAAAAAAGTTTGCTGCTGAAACCATTAGGATTCCTGCTGTGAATAAATTTCAAGTTCTGGATCGGTGACCGCGTGTCGGTGGTGGTGGAGAGGCTAGCATCTAATCGAGCTGACAGGCCGGGATGAAATATGGGCCCAGACGCGCCACGCCGCGTGGGACAAGGGGCTCTGGATGGAGTATTGGCTTTGCAGAATTTCCAGAGTGCAGTCGGCCTGCATGTTTCTGCATGTTCTGGGGGTGGCGAAGCATTTAAAGAAGCACTGAGTGGCCTCGCCGAGGAGTACCAGCTACCCTTCTGATCCAGGGCCAGGTACAGCCTGCACCGCTTGGCCAATCATCTGGAGAAAGCTCTAGACCACAATGCCAAAGCTTCCTCCGTAAGTTCTAGCGAGGAGTGGGGTCACCTCGGTGGATTTTCCCCACCGGGGGTGGTTCGTCGAGAGACCGTCAACCGAGTACCCCTACCCTAAATTCTCTTTCACATCATGGCCCCCTTTCCCTGCGCTACCCCCTCATCATTTCCCCATGAAACGGGCAACACCTCTGCACCTTGGAAAGCTGTAACAGCCCAGCTGAAGATGGACGGATCTGTGGCTTCCGGCACAAGAACCCAACTGATGTGAGATACATCATACTTCACACTATGTTGCCTTTATCTGCGCAGCTTCCCTCTCAGTAACGGGCTAAACCTGACATCTGCTGCCACCTAGAGGTAGTCATGCAAACAGGATATGAACACTCCAGTCGAGGATCCTCATTATGCATTAGCAACCAGTCCCTAGAGAAATTAGGTATTAACAGTATTAACAGTGAAATCACTGCTACACAAATTATGAATTATGAATTTCTGCAAAATGCATTGGCTGGGCAACAAAATCAAACAGGATGATATTTAAAGCCCCCCCCCCCCCAACCACACACACACACACACACACACACACACCTTGACAAAATGGCACAAAAAAAATTCAAACTGGTACCTTTTGGCCCTCATCTGCTCCTGTAGTTTGCTGTACATCTCCAGCACTGAAAGCCAAAAACAGCCTCAATGTTACAATGTTTCTGCCAATCCTGGACTCCTGCAGCACAAGGGCTGGCTCTAAAATCAAGCAATTAATGCTGATCTTTACAGAAAAGCCTCAGCCAGCATTTCAGAACAATGCAATGTGTAAGAGACGTACTGGGCAGACAGTGGGCCAGTTTGTCAATGGTGGTGGCGATGTTCCTCTGCTGAAGGCGACATTGCCGCAACTCGTCCATCGCGGTCAAGAGCTGTAGGCATATGGAAAAGTAATCAAAAGTCTGTCCTTTGAAAACTCAATTCAGGATTGAAATATTACCCTGTGTCTTCAAAGTCCATAAAGTACGGGCAGAGTGAGCCAGATATATTGCTTTTATCTACATCGGGCCAGGATTTTTTTCTGAAGTGCCGAGCACAGCTTTATGAATTAAAATGCCTTCAAAGAGGTCGATGAACTGAAAACCTGGTGGGAAATACCATTTGGGACGGTCTCCATCAGGTCAGCTTGGTATAATCTTTGCCCGTATTCCTTGGTGTATTTGCTCACTCTCTCACAGGTCACTCGAGAACCTTCATTTTGTATAGTGTGATTAGATGTGTTTGCATTCAAATACATTTTCAGTCGATCCAGTTGTAGCTTCCATTTCTGCTGAAGGCTGCTATGGATAATGTTTTATGCTATGGATGGTCATGTAACCTTTTTTTATCTAAATAGTTTTACATGCAAAATAATCAATCCATCCTTCTCCCAATACATAAACTCATATGCAGAATGTGCATGTGTTGCATGACTACCATGCTGCAGCTCAATAAAGGTCTTAATTATGAAATTCAAAAGATGGTTATAAATTATCCCCAAGGAGGGTGACAGGTCTTACCTCCTTCCCATCATCCTGGACCCTCCTGTTGGTGTCAGTCACCTGACTCTGAGATGAGAAGCAGACCGTTCAGAAACACAACCCACACTGACACAGCTTTACCAATCCGTGTATCAGCGAGGTCACTCTCCACCTTCTGCCCCTCGAACCTCCCTGCTTTCTGCAGGCCTCTGCCGCTGACCCACCTTGAGCTTCTGGGCCTCGCCGCGCACTTTGAGCAGCTCCGTGATGGAGTCCACGAAGCCCTGGAAGTGGTGGTTGCACATCTTCTCGATCTCGCGGTCATGGTTGCGAATCCGACCCTCCAGCTTGTCCATAAAAAGGCCATGTTCCTGTCCATCATACACTGATCTGTCACAGAAGGACAGATCACGGTAATGAGAAGGACGGCCATCTCCTCCCACAATCCCTCTCTGTTACATCATCCTCTTACAGGAAAAGAAGCATTAAGGTCATAAGTCACAGTAAACTGACCAACATTTCACCCTGAACTAATCCAGCGCTTACCGAAGGTCAGTAAAGTGCAGTACAGTGATCCGCCGCTATATCGCGGTTCAGCTATAGCGCCCCCGCAATATCGCGGATTTTTCCCCGACACGCCACAGTTCTCTGCGTATCGCGTACCTTGCTTGTGCTCCGATTGTTTTCGTTTTGTTTTAAGCCCTACGACGGCTCCCAAGCGTCCTGCATCTTCTAAGCCTTCTGGTAGTAGTGAGTCTAAGCGCCAGAGGAAGACCTTGACCATTCAGGAGAAGGTAAAACTCCTGGATATGCTTCGGGAAGGAAAGCGTTACGTGGACATCACTCGCCATTATGGCTTGAATGAATCAACGGTATATGTTTTTATTTTTATATATTCCATTACGTATACAGAGAGAGAGATCTCTCGGAGCAAAATGCCCCAGCAGTGTGTGTGTGTGTGTATATATATATGCCAAAGGGTCACCTTTGTATGTATATATATATATACATACATACACACACACACACACACACACACACACATATACATATATACATACATACACACACATACTAGGGATGCAAATTATCGAGTAATTCATTAATCAATAGTTGTTTCATCTTATCGATCGATGATCGATTAATTGCTAAGCGGCAATTTTTCTGAGAAGCTGAATTTCCCTCTGAATAGGTTCCTCTGTGTACCGTTTCTCTTTTATCTGTTGTTTTATCTGTTGTTTGCTTGTGTTCCCGCGTGTGCGTCAAGTACGTCTGGCGTCAAGTGCGTCCCACGAGGACTGGCAAGGAATTATGGGTTCAAAATACAATTAATTGCAATTAATACATTTTAAAATCGAGTAATTTCTTATCGACAATTAATTGATAATCGATTAATTGCTTATATATATATATATACACATATATGTGTGTGTGTGTGTGTGTGTGTGTGTGTGTGTGTGTGTATGTGTTAGGGATGTACACACACACACACACACACACACACACACACACACACACACACACACACTACATATTATTATTATTTATTATTATTTATTATTATTATTGTGTTACTCATATCCCTAGCCTAACATCCACATATATGTGTTGTTTTAATAAGTTTACATGTGTTTAAAACGTGTGGGAGGGGTACAATAAGGCTTAAACTATGAAAACCTATCGCTAATGGTCTGGAACGCATCTTCCGCGATAGGCGGGGGATCACTGTACATAATATGCAGCATAAGTCACTTTTGAAAAACCATTCCGGCACTCAAAACTATACATATTTCAACCACAAGGGGGAACCCTTTCACCAAGAAAACTAAACAGAGTCACACTGTCAGCTGGGAGTATTGCTCAATCAGCATGTCTAGAGAGAAGTTCAGAACCGTTCAAAATTTCCACTGACTGAATTCCAAAACACATTACATTAGCACTGCAAGGTTTGTATAAACGTTTGACTGAATTCGCTTGTTAACACTTTTCACACCAAGGTAAAGATTCCACTTTCCCAGTCACATGTGTGGGCAGAGAGAAGACATTTGCAACATCACCCCTACTGACAGGCACCCCCGTCCCCCCCCCCGTCCCCCCCATCCCCCAGATTTCATGCACACCATGTAGACAAGACCCATCCAAAATACTGAAATATATTAGCATACCAGGAAAAAAGGTGGGCTCATGACCACCAGCCGCAACATCAAATGCAAAAAGAAACTACCAGCAAAATCATTGTTTTATTAAGATACACCAGTCTCTCCTATTTACTGAAACTAACTAGTACAAATCTCAGCTCCTACGAACCTTAGTTTTCTATATAATGTATACATACTCCCCCCAAAACAGGACATGCCTTAAAAGAGCACAGCAACGAAGCAAACTTGGTTATCCTTTCCAGAAATACTCCAATGGTTTGGGCATACAGAATGTACAGAGTAACAGAGATAATCTCAGAGACCATGAGATTTGCAGTAGGACAGTGTAGATTCTGCACAAAACTATACAATTTAAGCATATTCACACAACAGATACTTGTGGATTTACCATTGCTCAAGCAAAGCAACCTTTCTGCAGTCCTGAGAGGGAAGCACATTCAGACTGGCTGAAGAGAGATTAACAGCGTGATCTACCGTGAATAGCGTTTCCCAATCTGGCCCTCGGGACCCACAGACAGTCCACAGATGGGCTGAGGGTCCACGATGACTGGATTCGGAGCTGGGAGGGAGCAAAAACATGCACTGGCTGTGGGTCCTTAAGGAGCAGACTGGGAAACACTGACCCAGAAGGTGTTAAAATAGGGGGGGTTTGAATCCCAGGAAGAAGAGCCGAGAACAGAGACCTTTGCAGATGATGGACCGGCTTCAGAATACAACATGAATACTAATTAGCCAAGAACTCAGGCTCAATTGGGGCATGATTCTGGTGAAGGGGGGCACAGGAAGGGGCCGGCCAGGTCTGGGGGAGAGAGCGAAATGGCATCTCTGGGGAACCAGTGTTTACGCTCAGCCCCATGGCTCAAACACAATGCAGCTCATCACGACTGGCCACCCGCTCACTTCCTGTGGACAGGAAGTACCCCCCAGCATCACAACGAGTTTCCTCCTTCCTTGGGTACAGACACACACACACACCCACACACACATACACACAAACAAATTCATAAAGTACACAAGAACGTCTTAAAACCAATCAGCAATCCACCTTATCCCTCTGAACCGTAAAGCCAAACCAACATGGAAGCCATCTGGCCTTATGAACTTATTACCTATAGTACCAGTCAAAAGTCTGGACACATCTGCTTTTGATGCATTTGTTTCTATTTTAGCTATGTTGGTCATCGTAAAAGGCCTCGAGGCAATTAAGTAAGTCATTCCTCGGTTCCTGGTTGGTCGGTTCCAGGACCACCCACTGATACCAAAATCTATGAATTCTCAAGTTCTTTATATAAAATGGTGTAGCATTTACAGATAACATACGCCATATCCTAACATCCTGCCATAAACTCACTTAACATACCTAATAAAATGTAATGGATTAACTAATACAATGTAAATGCAATACAAAAAATAGTTGTTATTTTGTTCACAGAAACAAACAGTACACACAACAAAAGTAGCGAACGAAAGAGACGCAAGGCAAACAATGCTCAAACAACAAGTGCTGGAGAGAGACTGAGAATCTGTCAGCAGGGTACACCTACACGTCACTTCATTCATGTGGATTCAGCATAGTGCTCAATGTGCGGCAAATTTAAGTTTTGCTGCTCAGAAGTTGATTTTTATCCCCCACATATTTTCAGTTTAATCTGCAGATGTAAAACCGATTGTACATATCAAATATTGCAACAACCAAGAGAAGTGTTCAACATCTCAGAATTTTCTCAAATTTTAGACTCTACAAAACAGCCCCCTTTGGCTTCAATAACAGCATTGCAGATCCTGAAGGCGTTTCCACAAATTCTGGGCACAAATTAGTTACTTCGCTCTTAGTTTTAGGATCCAACTCATCCTACACCAGCTTTACAGAGTTTAGGTCGGGGGGTTGTCATCGGTCACAGCACTCCATCTCTGTGCTTGTTCACAAAACAATAGGCCAACTTAGTACAAACAGTGCTTAGGGTCATTATCTTGTACTGTATGTAAAGGAAAAAAAACCCTAATGCACCAACTGTCTGGCTGACACTGCAGAACCTAGAAACTTCTCTGAAACATATACACCTCAAGTGACACTAGCATCAAATCGTTTCATTTTTATTGAGCTGTTAATGTACACGATCAGTTCACGTTGTGTTTCATGCTCGAGGTCTCCGCAGCACAGCCTGCGACTGATCTGATCACCATTCTACCAAAAGCCCCATCTGGAAGTTTGGATCTAGTGCTTTAACACTTCCTGAAGGTGGTGTGGAAAAACACCAGCTAAAGCCAGCTGTGATCACGGAATAAACATGGCAGTTAATTAGAAAAAATGCATAACACACTACAGTAGCTGAGAATCAGGGCAAACGCATAAATGAAGTTGAGTGAACAACAGCCTTTTCATTGTCAACATTGTAACATATTTATTTAACATTTACTTCATGAGTCACGCATCAATCTGGGATCAATTAGTCAGCCTGCCTGGAATCCCAGCACATGCTTTATTTTCTCTGGCCTTGACTGATCACTTCTTACATCTCTGTTCCTGGGTGCACATCCATGCTCGCACAGTGCTATACACCATGATCTGGGCCCCCATCTTAATATCCAGATCCAATTTCACATCTCTGCTTTTACAGCCAGGTCTAAAGTCATGCAAACGGGACACCCATAAAACAGGCGCCGAAGAGCCTGTAGCACAGCTCTGCTAGAAGTCAGTCAAAGTCAGACTCAAAATCACGGCGGCCACTACGCTCCGGCTTCTCAGGTTACACAGCGCATCTGTCCCGACGTGCTGCAGGATATCTGCCCACCGCTTTCGGAAGCTCAGGCAAAGCTCAACACACTATGCTCCGAGAGATCAGGCAGCCAAAGACCGCCGTCAGGTGGTCCTCTGGCATCAATAAAATAATTCACATAATTTCTTTATAAATTTCACCCTGAAGATCAGTTACTCAGCAAGATCCGGGGCAGGAGGGCAGTAGTCAGCGATTGTATTTCACCAAGGACCTGAATGTAAACTGTCCGGTTGTAAGCTATTTAGGTCTGGATTCAGGTATCAGAATCGACTTGAGATGAGAAACCAGCTGTATATATGTCCTGACAAATAATGCCACAGATTAGAGCTGGGCGGCATGACCAAAAATTTATATGACGGTATTTTTCAAAGTTATACCGGTTTCACGGTATATGACGGTATTTGACTAGGCGTTTACCACATTTTAGTTTTATGTTTTTGAATATTATTTTTTTTATTAGCCATTGCGCCTATCGACTACCTTAATGATAACATACGGCTTATGTGTTTGTTGGCTAACTGCTTATAGATAAACGGCTAATGTTAAGGACCTCGCAAAATTTCTCATAAAGACCAGGATATCGGTCTTTAAGATGCTTCGCCAGGCTTGACGTGCTACTTGACGTCGTCGCCACAGCTTTGTAGCACTGTTTGCGTAGCGGCTTATCGGCAACTTTAGCCTTTCCACGCTCGTCTGCAAAATACTTCCAAACGGTGTTTTTTTTTTCCTTCTTTTTTCCCTAAAGCAGCTTGCGAAGTGCCTTCGTCTGCAGCATATTCCATGTTCGGCCAACTCGGTATGTGTGTGTAAACCAGCGTGAATGCGTTCAGCGGCTGTTGTGAGGAGCGGAGGAGCTGCGTGAATGTGTGTGCGTGTGTGTGTGTGTGTGTGTGCGCGTGCGTGCGTGTGTGTGTGTGCACGCGCGCCTATGCTGTAGTGGTGCTGTCAATACTGGTGAACCTGATTTCTAATCAGATACTCATTTTCAATATCGGTTAGAATGTTTTTGACAACCCCAGTGTCTCATTATTTTCAGCTTCAGCGTCAGCTATATCTTCCGTTTCTGATCTTTCGCGGTATATTTTTAGCGGTGCAGCAGTGAAAAATGTCCCCCCCCCCCCCCCCAAACAGTTTCCAGCTGCGCCGCTTTCCGAACGTTGTGTAGGCTGTTTAAACCAGCATTGCGGTATAAGAAAAATTCATATCATAATAATAAAAGACGGTTTTCAGTATGAAGCGGTATACCGCCCAACACTACCACAGAACCTTTCCACATGAGAGACTCATTCAAGGTTGTTGTCACAGCTGCCACGTTATCCCAGGACACAGCCAGCAGAAAGTCAGGAGGATGAGAGTCACAGCAGGGGAAACGGCAAACGACATTCATCAAGCACCGAGTAGCTGGTGCCCTCCTCCTCCTCATATCCCATCTGGGTCCACACCGGAAAGCAGATGTCATCGCTGGCCATCAGAGGCTGCACTTGGCAGGGCCAGAAGGTATTAGGGCACGACTTTGCGAGCGCAACACCAAGAACACGAGGCCACAGAGACCAAAACGAAGTCAGGAAAGCGGCTCTTATCATACAGCTGGTGACTCAAAAATGCCAACACCACATCCTGCAGCAGTCGTAAAGCACATGACCAAGTGTTAATGACAGATGACATGGGGGGGGGAGGGGGCTTTGTCCAGTGCCCACACTTGGTTGTGGGGGCCCTCCCTCCACAATGGCTGGTACAGCCTTTGGCTGAGCCAGCTCTGGCAGATCGAGTAGCTTTACAGTTTCCATTAGATACATCAATGTTTACATACACACGCGCGCGCCATTTTCACGTTAACGCGCGGAAATTTGATCCATATTTTGATTCCTAATAACAGCATTTCACATTCCAGCACTGCCATCATATCTTGGCAAGCTCATTGTTTTCACGCCCTCACGATGCATCGGTGCCACGCCATTAACAAACGTGCCGTCGGTCAGAAAAGTGGGGCAGCGCCGCCGGTGGAACAGACACTGACGCAGCCGGCGTGACTCAGCGGGGTCGCGGCCCGAAGCTGCTCTGCAGGGTGTTGCTCCCGCAGCTGGGAGGGCAGGGTGACTAAGCAGGGTGCGGCTTGAGCCCTAGTGTCGACTTGCCCTCCCCGCCCTTATGCCACGTCTGTGGCACAACCGTGACAGAATGCGCAAGCAGGCAGCCCGGAAGGGTAGCCCAGCCCCAACGGCAGCACCAGCACAGAAAGTGGACCTGCTCCCGTGGATGGTAAAGGGATCAGCTGGGCGCTTCAAGGTCAGGCTGGACGCAGGCTGCAGCCTGCAGATAATGTGAATGGGCTCTTATCACGAAGCAGAAGAAAAGGCAAGTTTCAGAGATATGCTGTCAGAGGAGAGGGCTGCCGCCATGGAGAGCCGCAGCCAGAAACGTGAGCGTATGCAGGGCCCAGGGAGGCTCTGGAGGACTGATGTATCGGAACAGTCAGTAAACACGCTTCGCAAAGCATATCATAGTACATAAAGGAAGTGTAACAGCACTCAGACACTGCAAAAACAACCACCAACACACTAAAGGCAAATTGCAGACTCAGGAAGATTTTCGTAGAACCAACTGCCTCCCTATGCTCCATTACTGGTCTACGATCGTGAAACCAAATATCTAGCATCAAGTCATATGTAGATCAGCGACTCAATTACAGGCCTTGCCTGGCAAAATAAATCATGGCACATTTCAGCATGTTTTCTCTCCTGACAAGAGCTAAATCTTAATCTACACACACATCTTACGAAAACAGCTACCTATGACAATTATCCACACGATCTATTAGCCATTCATACAGACCTAGAAAACATGCCAGTTCTTCAAAGCCCAGAACAACTTGACTCTGGAAAGATCACAGGTTTGAGGACATGCCAGAAGTTACCTAAGTTCTATTAACTGCTAACAAACACCATCTGTTTACCCAATGAAGGAAAAAGGAATTAGAATTAGCTTCACCTACTGGCTCCTCTCCACTAGTGATGTCTGAGATTCCAGAGCGGCAATGACCCCCACCGGCCCGCCAGAGTCCAGCGCCCGGCTCCACAGTATCCTCTTGAATCACCTCTCCTGCCCCAAGAGGCAGACATGTTCTCCTAACACTTCCTTCATCACAAACTTCATTGTTTGCAGGTTAATCGCTGCCGGTTTGGTCTAGCGTGTGTTGGGCCTATTTGTGGAAGTGTGGGGGTGTTCATGGTTCCCATCCTACCCCTCCATCACCAAAGGAAACGCGTCCTGGAGCAAACGACCCAGACTGCTCTGGCAGACACATGCCACTTTCACTATGGCATCATTCCCCGGCTTATTTCTCAGAGGTGAACGGAGCATAGTGCCTTTATCCATCTTGTCCCCTTCAGACCATTGCAATAGTCTCGAATCAGCATTGTTTTTTATATAATGCCAGATTTTTTAAAATCAGACGGTGAGGGCAGTAACACTGCAGCTTGACTGCATCTTCTCCGGCAGCGCCTGACAGACTCACCCTCCCAAACCACGCCACCGTGATCCCATTCTGCACTATGGAAGCGACACATTAGCATTCAAGTCCTGAAAAGATACAGCTGATTTATGCCCCTTAAAGTGGAGAAAAAAAACAACAAAGTAACAGCTTTTCCTGCCCCTACATTTGAGTACATGTACAAAAAAATGGAACAAGATTCCCGTGTGATTTTGGTTCCGCAGGAACGAAGCTATTGTCTGATCATAACTAGAATGATCATGGCAGGGAAGAGCAGATAAGGAACCATGCAAGGCGCTAGCTTGCTAACAAATCGTTTTCAGCTCCAATATAAAGTTACAAACCCCACTACCTGTACTTCACATACTTCTCTTTGTTCCTGTACTAGTCCACTAAGTTCACATTAAGCATGGCATTGTGAATCGGAGAGCTGGCTGGGCGCCATGCCAGTACAGCAGAGGGGATCCCCTTGATATTTCTGGATGCGGCTCGGAGCTCCGCGGCCAAACTCTACCTTCCGTCTTTCCGGCTGGCACACGGACTTCAGGAAACCAGACTCTTCCCCAAGGTTCTGATATTTTTACCACTGGGCCGAGCCAGCGGTAAGACAGGAATAGAATGATGGATCACTTTTACCAGTGACCACAGCACCAGGCCCCGAGCAGGAAAGGGCTTCTGTGGAACAAGGCAGGAGGAACACGGCCTTCAGGCTGATAGAGTGTTACTGGCAGATAAGCACCTAGCAGACTACAGTTTGGCACAGGAACTCTATTGCCTGGCAGCAGAAAAATACCAAGCCAGTTCCCATAATTGCCAGCCTCTTATAGTCAGGGGATGAGATCATTCCCTCTTCTGTCACTCTGCTGTTTGCTCATGATCAAATGATGAAGTTTCAGGTTACGTAGAAAAATGCACGGTTTGATAGCAAAGGTCAACAAAGATACAGGATAGGTAGCAAGAACTATTTTATCGGCAGTTCTATAATGATTGTTCGCAAGAAGTCTGAAATGCAAGAGCCATGCTTATTACTATTAAAGTATAAAATACACTGGCTGCAGAAGTTAGCTATACCAGCTGTTAATACTGCAATAACTAGCTGTCTGAAAGCAAGCTAGAGTAGTACAATCACTGAGCAACATAACTAGAATTTAAGCTAGTTGACACACACTAAGCTCATTATTGAATTGTTTTTCCAGGAATGATAAATATTATCATATAAATGCTGAGAGATGGTTTTAGTTGTACCATAAAGAGTGTTTGTAGGAGTGTAAATTGTAAAGAGTGCAAATTTACTACAGTCAGCTTTTGCTTTCTATGTTAATGCAAGAATCTGTATAGGACGATATGATTGTTTACATAAAGAATCATTATGCAGTAAAGTTAACCAGCTGTTAAGAGATTAACGCATGATAAAGCGACTGCTCATGGCGGAGCTAAAAGATCTACAATCATGGCCATTCGGCCAATTTTGACTGGCAACGTTCTGCAAAGCAGGAGATTCTCCCAATGGTGTTATTTTGAGATTTAACAAGTATATTGAAGTATCTGAACGATGACTGTAGCAGGCAAGACCACCCAATGTTAAAATCCTACATAACATCTGTAGAGTCTCAGAGGGATGCATTACAATTATGTCAGGCGGCTGCCAACCAAAAACGGCAGACGAGATATAAGAAGTAGACCTACGTGTTTGTTTAGTCCCTCGTGTTGTCAGCATAAATTTACACGATGCAAACCAAGAGCAAAGTCCATTATTGGCCTGGTTGCAGCCCATCCAGCGCTAATGATAGGGTTCCCAGAAGGAACCCCACAGGAAAGTGAGGGAATCAGCGCTCTGGGGGAACCGCAATCAGCTAATGACAATCAGCAGCAGAGAGACAGGACCCTGAGCTGCGGATCCCTGCAGGGTAACCCGCCGTACCAGCTGCAGCTGCGGAGTCTTGCCGTTTTTGTGGCTGTAAATGTTTATTATGCACGTTTCTTTGGATTTAAACATCCACGACGCAACTACATATCTACACTGTAATAACACACAGAATGCCAGCATTCATAATGATGAATTAAGAACACTGAGGTGTAAAAGGATTCCAAAGAAATCGCGATTACTCATAAACCCTATTAGAAACCTGTGTCCAATTGCTGAACAGTTTTATTTGACCTAATTAAATCTCAGATAATACCACACAATAATCATATCCTCGGTTATTTTCATGAATCGGGGACAAAATAATCACCATGTGTATTATACAACTGCAGCTGGAGAGAGCTCACTGGACTTGATAAGTTAAGAATATTCGGAATTAGGTTCAGAATTCAGTTAAGTCTTGCAGGGCTCATAAATACACTTGCAAACGCCACACCAGCTGCACTGCGCATCCACGAAGAAGCTAACTATCATTTTGGGCCCCCTGGCACAGACACACACACTGCACGCAGGTACCACTGCAGCGCTGACTTGGGAATTACAGAACCCTGTGTGACCGGTCATACTGGCTATTCCTCAGTTCCTTGCTGGCCAGGCTCAAAGGACGTCCTGAAAACCTGAAGCAGGGCTGAAACACAGACACACAATCATATATATGTATCGCCGTTGTACGCTCACCTAAGTTCACAGCCCTCACGGCGTTTCCCTGCTTGGCTACTGACCCGACACCACATAAGCAAAGCAGCGCACACAACCATAAGCAGGCCCAGGGGCTAACATCTGGCCACTTTCATTCAACGGCAAAGCACTGAAAGTCAGCATCGTCTGCCGTCACTATGGAGACTCACCGCAGGTATGCGCCACCTCTCCGGCCAATGAGGACCCCGGCCTGAAGAATACAGGCTATAATTTTGCATCTGTAGTCACACAGCTACAGATCCAGCCACTTAAAATTTCCCCTCCAGTCTGGCTGGCAGCCAAATCCCAGCCAAGTTCCTTCCAAATACCAGCCGGAAGCTAGAGCCCCCCTTCTTCTAGGGGTGGGCCTATATTTGACTATAAACCCGCCCATTCATTCACTTGCAGGGTGATACCATTAGATGGCGCTGTCTTTACAAAAACTTTACTTTTCTTTTTACAGGGTTAAATGATTGAATGGTCTTTGCTATGACTTAAAAAAGCTCATTTTTCTTTTTAATTTATTTTATTTACTTATTTTATTTTATTTTAATATGCTTTATTGGTTTGTTTATTGTCTATTCTTATTTATCCTTTGTACAGCACTTTGGTCCTACAGTATATTGATTTGTTTTAAAGTGCTTTATTTTAAGCATAGTCCACAAATTTTCAATAGGGTTCAGTTTGTTGGCTTTGGGAAGGCTGTTCTGACGTGTGTTGTGATCATTGTCCCTGTATCAACTGTCCAGCCATTGATTGTTGATACTGTAACTGTTGATTGATTAAAGAATTTGTAGGTGATTGGGAGTTCATGATCCTCACCTGCTGCAGCAATCAGAATCAGAATCAGAATCAGCTTTTATTCGCCAAGTGTGCTGGGGCACACAAGGAATTAGTTTCCCACAGTTTGATACTCTCTCATACACAAACAATAAGTTAGAGCTGGGCGATAAATCAATTTAATTGATTAATTCGAATTTACAGTTCAGGACGATGTGTTTTCATGAAATCGATTTTATTACTTTTTTTACACACAAGCGCCAAATGCGGAACTAATGCGATGCACCATTCCTCATGGGTAAATTAACACTGTAGCAGATTCACTAACAACATGGCAATGACAGGGGAAAAGATGGCACATGCCCAAAGAAAGGTGTTGCTACTTCTTTAATATGGAATTGTAATATAATATGTCAAACCCAATGGCATAAAGTATTTACTTAATACTAAGCTGACATGATAAAATTATGTGTTTTTTTCTATTATTATTACAATATTACTTATTACTTTTATTTATAAGTTTGAGGGTGTATTGTGTTGTTGCCAGTTTTAAAATAAGCTATAGAGAAACCTTTCTAAAAGTGTTCACAATAATAACTGACACTTTATTGATCCCCGTGGGGAAATTGTGTTTATGCCTCCCTCAACTTGATCTTTGAAGAATAAGTTGTCTGTGAAGGCCACCTGTTGGGGCCTTGCTCAAGGAGCTGCAGACATGCTGAGGCTAGGCTTGAACCAGTGACCTTCTGATTACAAGCACACAGCTTAGCCCACTGAGCCACACACTGCCCCTAAAGGTGTGGTCTAAAGTAAAAAAAGCTAAATAAAGTAGTTTGATTTTGTGTAGGGGAGGGGAGAATCGATTGAAATCGGAAATCGGAGATTTTATTTTTAGGCCATATCACCCAGCTCTACAATAAGTGACACTTTAAAAACAAAATACCCTATACAAGAAATACTGTACAAATACAGTACAATACAACACACATACAATACAAATGTGAAAAATTATAAATATACACAGGTGAGTAACACTGTGCAATTTTAAGGTGCGAGGTATAGTGTAAACAGTTTTTGTAAACAGATCTGTAGCGTCTGCCAGAGGGGGGTAGCTGGAGAAGATTGTGTCCAGGATGTGACGGATCTGAAATGATTTTAACTGCTCGTTAAAATCTATGCTCGTTTAGCCGAACTAAAGTCCACAAACAGGATCCTGGCATAAGTTCCTGGACGGTCCAGATGTTGCAGGATATAATGCAGCCCCATATTCACTGCATCATCCACCGACCTGTTTGCCCGATAGGCAAACTGCAGGGGGTACAGCTGGTGTCCTGTAATGTCCTTTAGATGGGCTAAAACCAGGCGTTCAAAGGATTTCATGACCACAGACGTCAAGGCGACAGGTCTGTAGTCATTCAGTCCTGTAATGGTGGGTTTTTTGGGGACCGTGATAATGGTGGAGCGTTTGAAGCAGGAGGGAACTACACACAACTCCAGAAATCTATTGAAGATGCGGGTGAAGATGGGAGCCAGCTGATCAGCACAGGTTTTGAGGCAGGAGGGGGATACACCGTTTGGTCCCGGGGCCTTCTTGGTTTTCTGTTTCTGGAACAGCCGGCTCACTTCCGCTTCGTGTATTCTGAGTTCCAGGGGGGAGGATAGGGGGGTGAGAGGTGTGATGAGGGTTATTGTCTCTGGAGTGGGGTGGATGGGGGGTGTGAATCTGTTTATCTCAAACCTGCAGTAGAAGTTGTTCAGCTCGTCTGCCAGGTCTTTGTTTGCTTCAGCGGGGGGTAGGGGTCGTCTGTTGCTGGTGATATCTCGCAGGCCTCTCCACACTGATGCAGGGTCATTGGCTGAGAACCGTTCTTTCAGCTTCTCAGAGTAGCTTCTTTTTGCCACTTTGATCTCCCTGGTCAGCGTGTTCCTGGCCTGCCTGTACAGGGCCCTGTCACCACTTCTGTAGGCATCCTCCTTGGCCTGGTGAAGATGTTGCAGTTTGGGAGTGAACCATGGTTTATTGTTGTTGTATGTGCAGAAGGTCTTGGTCGGGACACACACATCTTCACAAAAACTGATGTATGATGTCACAGTGTCTGTCAGCTCATCCAGATTATCAGATGCAGCTTCAAAGACAGTCCAATTAGTGCAGTCAAAACAGTCTTGCAGTTCCTGCTTTGCTGCATTGGTCCACTTCTTCACAGTTTTGACTACAGGCTTGGCACGTTTAAGCTGTTGCCTGTAAATTGGAATAAGATGGACCATACAGTGATCAGAATGTCCTAAAGCTGCCCGGGGGACAGAGCGATAGGCATCTTTTAAAATGGTGTAACAGTGGTCCAGTGTGATGTTGTCCCTGGTGGGGCAGTCGATATGCTGTCTGTGTTTAGGAAGTTCCTGGTGTAGATTCACTCTGTTAAAATCACCAAGGACAATAAAAGGGAATAGGGATATTTTCTTTCCAGGGGGGGTGATCTGGTCGGCCAGCGTGCATTTACATCTGAAGCTCATTTACATCTGAATGTTGGTGGTGCTGATAGACTGTGAGAATTGTATGCTTTGAACTCTCCAGTGCTTTTTTAATACCATTCAGTGACTGATGTTGGGAAGACAATGGATATTTACTGTACACCTCCATGTCTCCTGGATTACTGACCCCAAGTCATTTCTGCTACATGGCTTTACACTGTACAATATTTATATTTACATTTAAAGCATTTAGCAGACTTATCCAAAGCAACGTACAAGGTATCAAGGTACAATAAGCTGGGTTTAGAGGAGCTTACAGTTTTGATGACGAGTCCGGCTCTGTGATGGAGAGATGTTAAAGTGTTTTCTGTCTTGTGATTTCTTCTATTTCAGGGGCTTCTGGTGTGTTTAGCCGTTTAGATGGTGGACCAGACTTCACGAAATAGCGCTCTAATGTGACTAGCCTTTTTCTGCGTATTGAAACTTTTCAGAAATGCAAGACTTTGCCAGTGCTTTTGTTCACCACCCGAGCGTATAGTCGTGAACAGATGTGAAATTTTGGCCAACTTTTTCATTGAAATTCGATTTGTATGTGTTCAGAAAAATTTGTGACCAGAGGCTTTAAAAGTGTTTATCCAAATAGGGACCTCAAAAAATGTCCCCAAAAGTAGGAAAATTTCAGGTTTTACTACACTTTGGGGGCAATTTGGTCCTCAAATGTGATCTATGCAAACCCACACACAAACACACACATACTACCAGTCAAAAGAGATGTTAATGACTTTCACACATTCAGTTGACCCCCCAGCCCCCAGCCCCACCACTTTTCTTGTGCTTGTGGGCAGTTCCTTGCTCAGGGTATTTGCTATGGTGAACTTTCATGCACTTCCAGGGTCCCTGTGTGGCTCAGTGGGCTAAGCCTGTGTGCTTGTGTTCCCTGGATCACTGGTTCAAACCCAGCCTCAGCATGTCAGTCATGACTATACAGTGTATAAATGTTTTTGGTAGACGATCATACTTTTTTTCCACTATAGTCTTCTGGTTTCTAATTTACATGCCAACAACAATTTTGACTGGTAGTGTGTAATGACTGTTTAGTAGTGTTTATTTAACCGACTGGCTTGATAGTCAGAATATGGAATAGTCTTCCTGATAACATAGTGCAAGCTGAATCCTTGAGTTCCTTTAAATCAGAGCTAGATAAGATTTTAACAACTCTGAGCTATTAGTTAAGTTCTCCCTAAGCGAGCTTGATGGGCCGAATGGCCTCCTCTCGTTTGTATAGTTCTTATGTTCTTATGATCTGAAAGCAGTGTTTCTTATGTTAAAAAAATAACCTCACCTTGACCGCTTCAAACATCTGTCTCATCTGTCTCATTGTTTCATTGTGGCCAAGCAGAGAAGTTAATGACACATTCACACATCAGAACCCCCCCCCCCCCCCCCCCAGTGGATGCGCAGCCACCAGCATCCTATCCGGCTGTTAGCCAGACAGAAAGAAAGAACACACCTTTATTCTCCACAGTAAACCTTATTACTTTGTTTAGACCTGTAATTAGTCTGTCACAAACATCTTCGGTCACTCTCTTCTCCCAAAATAACTCTTGGACATGCTGCTGCTTTGTACCTGGCTTGGCCTCCTTGCGGATGAAATCTTTCATCTTGTGCCAAACAAGCTTAATGGGCTTCAAATCTGATTAATTTTCATATACCTCTCATTGCTTGACAATATCAGTCTTAATACTTTGTTTAGACCTGTAATTATTGTATTGGACATATCTTGGGACCGCCTCATCTCCAAAGAGGGAAGTAAAATAAAATTCTAATTTCATCAATAAACTGACTAAAAACACATTTTGACAGTTTTAGGCCATCTTTGCCTCACAACAGAAACTATTTCTAAATTTCACAGGCCATTTATTGCAGTGTAGTAAGTTTATTAATGAAATTGGAATTTTGTTTAAATATAGGAAAATTGTACTTGCTTAGATTTTCATTTTTTGCAGTGTAGTTACAATACCTGATTCAGGTATCTTACCTGATTTCAGGTAAGTCACTTCAGATTACTGCTCTCCCTGGTGGATGGATAGATCATTGCAAGTACTTTACACACAGAGAGTTGAGGGGTGGATCATGCCGGCCCCCTTTTTCATTACATCATCGTGGGGGATCTCATTACAGTCAAGGACCAGCCAAGAGCCAGTCAAGGTCCTGTCAAGGACCTGTCATGGAAAGTGGGGAAATTTTAAGCGGCTGGATCTGTATATGAAACTCCAGCTGTTCATGCATTCAGACTCGCTCCCCACATTAATGTAGATGGTGCAGTAGGTCGACTATGAAAGATGTTCCTATTCAGGCTATAACAAACGTTCAGGCTCCTAGCGATGATCCAGCTCCTGTCTTTGAGCGAGAGTTAATACATTTATTTCTTATACATTTCTATTTAAGCCCATCATAACAGGACCTCACAAGGAAACCAGGTCTCAGTTACATACCATGTTATTTCGTAGCAGCAGGTTTTGTTGTGATTGATAAGTGAGGAAGAGAGAGCGGGGACAGAGTGTTCCTGGAGCAAATGGGTTTAACGGCCATGCTCAAGGGCCCGATGGGGAAAATACTCAGTCAGCCAAGAGACTTGAACCGGCAACCTTCTGATCACAGTGACAGCACCCTAACCTGCAGAGCCATACACTCACAGGAACAAACAAAACCAGCAAATGCTTGCATTTTATTTTTGAAAGATATGTGACAGGTTATACTACTTAGTTTCAAAGAAAACCAATGATGGCAAGGCACAGGAAAGTGTGAGCTCTGTTCAGGGGCAGCTGGGATCTCTGACACGCAGGGCAAGGAAAAACCGCGGGTGGAGATAATCACGCATCCCAAAACTGCTCGAGTAGATGGAAAGCACAGCAAACCCCGATAATTCAGGGATCTATCATCTTGTCAGACTTATGTTTTTTTTTTTGTGAAAAGGAAAACGGGTAGCTGAAGGAAGTGCGGCCCACTTGCTCTTGACCAATGAGAATCCATCCTCTTTTTTCCACTGAGGCGCCAATAAACTGCAGACTCACTAAACGTGAAATCACATGAAAGTCACAGGCTTACGGCTAAAGACCTGCTTAAAGGCCAGGGGACCGGGGAACCTTAAGGGTTCCACCAGAGCCACAGAACCTAGAACAACATCTACTGTAGCACAGGCAGCTACTGGGAACATGGGAACATGAATATGCAGACAGACACCGACACAACCAGGCATCAGAGGGAAGTTTCACTTTCAAATGTATTTCCTGCTGACTGACTGCCAGACTAAATACTAAACCAGGGCTATTCAACTCAGGCCCTCGATTCCAAATCCAGCCCTTACTTTCAGTTCTCCCAGGTAGTTAGTTTAATAATTACTGATTCTGACTGGTCAGAGGCTTCACACCTGGTTCACAGGTGAAGGAAGGCTGGAAAATCAGCAGGGCTCGGCCCTTGAGGACCGCGAGTTGAATAACCCTGTGCTAAACCACAGGATTCCAGCGAGATCAGCAGAAAAGGCATGTAGTCATTCGCAGACATAGTTCACAATCACACAGCTCCCAAACAATTCTAAACCCTAAAAAAATTTTAAATGAGGAAAAGGGGTCTGTCAATGAGGTCCCTGAGGCATCCAGGGGGGGTCGCAAGTTTAAACTTGAAACGTCTACACCCTTGCCACAATAGGAGAGGCAGGAGATTAACCTGAGACTTAAGTGACTAGCATTGGGAGTTCACATTAACGCAGAAGCACTATTCTCATAATGTGGAGGCACTTAATACTGACCCATAGCATCCTCTGCAGTGTGCAAACAGGGCCCAGTTATTGGCAGACACCGCTGAGCATGATGGTCTCCTCTGCACTGCAGGGGACCTCGACAGAAGCGCACCTTAGCATGGATTACAGGTGAGCATCTGCTCTGACAAGGAGCAGGCCTGAAAGGTAGCAGATCTGCCGTTTATTCTGGGGTTCAAAAAGTGCTGAAGAGAATAACCAAATTGACAAAGGGGGGTGGAGGGGGCACATTTAAACAATAACGGAGATTCATATCATCTGCATCAAGGGAGCCAATGGAGACAACAGGCAAACAGGCAGAAATCTGGTCCTGAGCATGAGGTGAAAACACGCCTGATACACGTCAGGGAAATCTGCCAAAACATGTTTCTGTTGTTGTTACACTGGATTGTTTTATCTGCATGGACGGTGCCCACCCCCCAGTGTCAAGTATATAAAGGTCCTCTTCAAATGTTCTGTATTTCGTTCTCATTAAGGAAAAAGCCAACCGTGATCATGTCCAAGTTTTCACTAAAAATAGTGAAAGAACAGCTCATTCTAATCCTGCCATTTTAAGTAGATACAATACACACAGTAGCCTGGAACAAATCAATTTCAAATCATTCATTCAAAAGGATTCTTAAATGACAAATTATAAAAATATGACCATGAATTTAGTTTGCAATGTGGAAACGTCCCTTGTAATCTCATAACATTATGCTTATATACTGTAAATAATGTGAATATGTATGCCACTGTAACGCCACCCCCGGCCCGCCCCCGAAGGGACGTCTTTAATAAAAATAGGTTCACTTTTGACCTTTTGGCAACAAATAAGTCTGAAAAGCCTTTCTTCTTATAACCAGAAGGCAGCAGTACGTGTGCTTATATCATAATAATGAATTTACTTACTTACACAAATCAAGGCATTTTTAAGACCGGTTAGTAGCGGACGCGGGACTGTATGGGGCAGCATCACAGCCCCAGATTTTTAAATGTCATTGCGGAAAAAAATAGTTCTAAATCTTATACTTGACATCACTTTTAAGGACTTAAACAGTCTGCTGGTGTTGAGGCTATAAAGAAACATCATTCATTAGGGTCAGCCTGACACATTAATATTTTTTCGTAATAAATATTTCCAAAAGACTGAGAACGCGCATATATATAAGGCTGTGCGAAACTATGCTTGAAATCGGCGAGCAAAGTAGCAGACAGAAGTCAGATAGGTAAAGTTATGGCTTCATGTCACGCCTTTGGGATGGTTTAGGAGGGTGTGTAGTAATGCATGACTGCGGCAGGAAAACAGAAACGAAGTTTTAAAAATGAATGCAGTTTTTGATTATGTACACGATGATGGGAGACCCTACGAAAAGGTTCATCTCTCCGCATCGGCGACCGGAATGTTAATTACTCTGGGAGCAAGACCACCTCCCTTGGATCTACAAGTTGGAAAAACAGCCCAGAAGTCCCCTACAGAGTTAGCTGCAGAGCCGGACCGACTCCTTTCTGTGGGCGTTAAAAAAAAAGAGCTGGAGGCACCGACGGGGCCGCCGCGCACAGACGGGCGTCCCGGAGCGGCCACTCACCGAAGAGTGGGACCGATGCAGTTGGTGTCCGTGCTCTCGATCTCCCGCAGGATCCGCTCATGCTCTGCGGCTGTCTCCACACTCGCCATCTTCCATGTCCCAGTAACGCCGATCGTACTGCGTCACCGGGAGAGGAGGAAAAACCCAGCGTACAAACAGCGGATCCCCCCGGCTCCCCTTCCTACTTGGCCGTCCACTTCCTTTCTTTGCCAGGATCCAGTGAGAAGCCGAAACCCCACCCCGTGCTTTTCTATCATTGGACAATAGGCGAATCCGCCGTTCCTATTGGCGAAAAGAACTCCGTCTTTAAACGCACCAAGCGCTCCCAAAACTCTTTTGTATATTTGAGTGAGTTTCCCGAAGATAGAACTTAGGAACCGCGTAGCGGTAAGAAGGCTTCGGGAAACTCACCCCACTGTGTTTTTCGTGTTATTTGTAATATTTTAGACTTTAAAATTTGCTGTAAACACACAATCATATTAAAATTTGTATTAACCCTAAAAGACTATCACTGTCGACGAGTTCTTAGTATTACACAAGGCAGTACAAGGATGGGGTGCACCCTCGATGGGATGCCAATTGATTTCCTTCTATAAGGATAGTTATAGTTGCATGGTCTTTTTGTTTTAAAGTACTCTCTTTGATAAAATGGAAACAAGTATTTTGCAGTTAATATCTTCTGGTTGGATAGCACAATGAAAACATGCAGTTAGGTTAACTCCATGGTCTACTGCTGGTGTGTGCTGTGGGGTATGAGCTCTCTTATGACCAGAGGCGGGCATTTCAGGTCTAAAAAGTAAAAATCCAAACCAGGATTTTGGCCGTTGCTCAATCAGCCAGTTGACTATGAAGAGTCACAGTCATAGAGTACTTGGAAATCACACTGAATGATTAGTTTTTTCTATTGTCATATTTTTGTATTACAAGCCAGTCTATGTTCTTGCTTAAATTGGCTGAACAACCTAATTTAGCACAATTTGGCCTCATGTTCAAAGGACACAATAGTGGTAAAACAGCGTTAAGTGCAAAAGAAAAAAATCTAATGTGTGCATATTTTCGTTCACTATCAATGCACTTTACATGCTTTTTTGTGCGGTGGTGGCCCACACGGAGTTCACTGTGCACCAGCAGGGGGCGATCAACACACTGCACACCATTTGTAACCATGGTTTCCTCACAGGCAGCTACCAAGTAATGCCAAAAGGGCACGGATGGTGGCTGATAGTCGGCCCAGTCAGGAGGCGGGGAAGCCGTCACAGGCATGGCCTATGAGTATAAGAAGGTAAGAGTAAGCCAGCTGTGCAAGAGGTCTCCCTCTGCAAGTGAACACTGGGGTTCCATCACCCTCTCTATCCTGGTTGATGAAGGTGATGCTGAAGCTGACCTGCAGGACTTCGCCAGGCAAAAGAAACTGATCAGACTGGTGAAGTGCCACACACTGGTAGAGAAGATGGCCCTACTCCTCTTTCTGCACTCCCTTCCCAGTGACCTTCAGCAGACCATATGCCCGGCAGACACCATAACCCTACCAAAATGGCCAAGCCTTTGCCACAGCTTCTCTCCTACAAGTGGACAGAACAGACATGCTTTATACTTGTCCCCAAACACCAGTATGTGCACAGTTCCAAAGCCAAGCCTGTGGGGTCTGCCAGGGAAAACTGGTTCATCCCCTCTCCCTGATGGCTCACACACCCCCCAGCCACCCCTACTGCCTCATGGAGGGCCCCCCGGCAGCCGCACATCCCCTCGCCTGTGTGCCTGGTTATGTGAGGACATTGGAAGGTAGTTCAGATCCAGAAAGTAAAAATCCGGACCAAGATTTTGTTTCAACCTACCAGTCATATACTCTGTGACTGTGACTCTTTATACTCAACTGGGTAGTCAAAACAAAATCTTGGTTTAGATTTTCTCAGCCTGAACTATCCACCTCTGAGTGTGGGTCATCTCTGCTGCCACAGTGCACATTTCACGTGGTCTATCATAGTGGGCATGGTACCTAATCTACCAGTCCACCTATTGCTCGCATGGGACTGGCCAAGGTATGGTGTGGGCTGCAGTAAGTCCTGGCAGTGGAGTCCCAAGTGGAGAACAGAGAGGTCGACCAGGAGGGGCCTCACAAAATAATGGAAAGGGGTCCTGTCAGCAATCAGGTTTGACAGTCTCCTCTGTGCAGGTTTACCAGGTCGGCCCTCTGTACTGCGCCTACTGAAAAACTCCAAAGGGGAGGGGCTCTCTGCCCACCACAAGGCCAGGAATTGCGAAACAGTTCTCAACCCCCCAGGTCATACCCACCTCATCCAGCACCACATGGAGACCCCCCAGGGGTCATCACCTGCCAAAGGCCACTACGTCTCTTTTCCCCGCAGTTCTGTCTAACGTCCAAGTTAGCAACGGTGCTTCTGGTCAACCAGTCAGCAGAGTTTATCGCTATAAGCCCCACCCAGTAGTGTAGTAGAGTAGAGACTAAAAAAAGGTTCAGGAAATACCTCAGAGGAACTACAATCAGTTCCTGCAGCAGGAACATAACAGAGGTTCCTGGTTTCTGATGTTCCTGGGGTGGGAAAGCACCTTCTGTGTGTATTTATCCTAATTTCCCATAATAACAGTTGCCCTCAAGGGGTATTTTTTCTGCACCTCCATCTTCCGAGATTCTTCACCTACTGCATAGCACTGGTGGACTCACTGGTGCCCCCCCCCCCCCATCACCAGTGTCCCTATGGCTGAGGAAACATCACTAAAGTGCCCTTTTGAGTGGTGAAAACACTGCCATTGGCTGCTCTTCACATGATTTATCCCCCTTCATGCGAGGAGATGTGCCATATAGAGCAAGAACATGTGATGAAGTGTCTTAATGAGTGTCCTTCTAGAGCAGGGGTCTCCAACTCCAGTCCTGGAGAGCTACTATCCAGTCGGTTTTCTGTCCCACTTGGCTTCTGATGAGCCACACCTGGCCCTGGTAGTTACCTGAGAACAGGTGTGGCTCATCAGAAGTCGGGTATGATAGAAAACCTACTGGACGGTAGCTCTCCAGGACCGGAGTTGGAGACCCATGTTCTAGAGGAATGAAAGTGATGCAGTGTCCTATAAAGCAGGGGTGGGGAACCTGTTCCATGGAGGGTCGGAGTGGGTTTTTGGGATGGCCTCTCAATCAGCCAATAACAGTGGGTCCCCAGGACTGGCGTTGAGAGCCACTGTTCTATTATTGGCTAATTGAGAGGCCATCCCAAAAACCCGCTCCGGCCCTCCATGGAACAGGTTCCCCACCCCTGCTATAAAGTATATACCTGTACTAGGTAATGCAAATTATTTTTTTCTTCATGCCTGTGACAAACATCATCAGAAAATTTATACATTTTATTTTATTCATTATGACACTGTGATAACATTGTGATCATTTCGTCAAGGGCCAAAACGCAGAAAATCCAAAATTACAATGTTGTGAAAACTGAAAATTATCTCCAAAGAAGGAGCATGGCATTCCTAGAATGTACAGATATCTAATGTTATTCTATAAAAATGTAAGCTGCAAGTAAATTGTTTCTATAGACTATGCATGTGCAATTGTATCAAGCATTTAAATGCTTTACTAATGGTAGCCAATAGCAAGGGGCATGGCCATTATTAGACGAGTCAATCAGATGCGGGGGACTGAAAGTGGGCCAATGACAACATCTGGGTCAGTACGCTGGATCTAGCTGGAATGTGGATCCATTCTCTGGACACACTGGTGACCTGTCAGCTCGGGACCAGATGGCCCCAATCAGGAGCTAGAAAGGGGACTTGAAAGGAAAAAAGGAGGGAGGATGGCCTGCTAGGTGGAACGGGTCATCGCTATGATGGACCATTGACAATCAATACTACAGCAACGCAACCAACAGCTAAGAAGGATAATCACATACAGTGTCAGGGTTACATGTAAACAGTAGATCCTTAACCTGCTTTGCAGCAAGTCTGTTTAAGTCTTTGAAGGCAGTATTAGATATTTTTGGTAGTATTTTATATTCTCTGACTTTCATAGACAAGCAGTATCAGAAGGTGCAGCTGAAATCTGTAACTGATATTCTTTGGGGAAGCGATTGTACAACCACATTGCAAAGTATTACTATAATCTAACCTTTCTATCCATAACAGTGTTTAGCAAAAGGAAAAACACATGAAAATATTCTGTTTTTGAAATAAATACAGCAGATTTTCTTTGCAATTCCTGGACGGGGAGCAGGCTGCATTGGGTTCAGGGACCGGTCCACTGCCACTGGAAGCAACACCACTTAGTGGCAGCAAAGGGAAAGGAGACTGCATAAGACACGTGATGTTATGAATGTGATAACTCAAAAAGTATTTGATGGATCTTATTACCCCTTCATAAAAACATTATCGGATGTAGATCTACACCTGACTTCATCTCAAGGCAAATCGCACCAAAATTGAAGCAGCACTAGGTGGCAGCACAGGATGAAAAGCGAGGCTATACACGATGCTTGATTTGGCGAACACAGTAACTATTAAAGAATTTGATGGATCTTTTTTCAAACTTCCCAGGAACATTGTATAGGTGATGATCTGGGGCCTATTTAATTTTTACGAGAATTCTAACCTAACTGAAGCATTGTCACTTAGCGGTGGCACACGAGAGGACAGACACAGATCTGAACCTGATTATATTAGGACAGGTCACACAAAGTTAGCTTTCAAAAAATACTTTTTTAGAGAAGCGGGGAGAGTGCTTTGGGGGGGCTAAAGGTTGTAGAGGATGGGGGATGTGGGAGGAGTAAGGATTAGATGGGGGAGGGGGGCAACAGGGCTATCTGAGGAATACATTGTTGTCATTCCGACAGCATCTAGTTTCCTGTAGTTCATTGTCTCTTTTTATATCCAACTTTGTAATACAGTGTAACATTAACTATTACATCCATCTACATTAATGTTCTCATAAAATATTTGCATGCAATTTTTCTATGTGAAATGAATCAAATTTAACATATCTAGCCTGTTCCAGCCCCATTGTGAAATACTGAGTTCATATCGTTATCATTTCAGGTTTCACTGGATAGCATCTATGTTTGGTAGGGAATGTGAGTATATAATTATTAATCACTCAAAAAAACAATCAGGCTTGTGTACTTATATCAGTGAAAATAATGTGGTAAAGTTCAGGTTCTAATTATCTGCTACTGCTTCACATGACAAAACACAGCAGCACTGTAAAGAAGCGTAACCATGTAAGTTGTAACCAGTTCCATCCTTCCATTTTCCATGACTTTAGGATGGCAAAAGTCAGGGGTTGGCTTGGGTAGTGCTCACTGCAGCACAGGACACACACAAGCAACAATGTGGGCAACGTGGAGATCCCAGTTTATTAAAGGGTATGTCTTTGGAGTATACAAGGAAAGCAGAGTGTACCCAGAATATCCGTACAAGGGCACGAAGAGAACATGTGAAATCCACACACACAGAGCCAGGTTCGCAGCCAAACACACAACACTAAGTTATGGGGCCAGTGCTCAAATCGTTCTTACTATTTCTGCTTTCTATTTCCACCTGTAGTTTACGGTCAAACGTGAAACTGTGCGTAAATTCATTTCCCGCAGTACCAGGACTTACCACTAGATGGCACCCATTTCCGCAATCAAACGCAATGTGCAATGGTCAGCCTGTGGGTATAAAACTGTGGATAAGTCATACAGTCTGCATTTTTTTAAAGTAATGTACAAAGAATCCATTATGGAAATAAATACATACATCTATTATAATTTTTGCAAAATCCTTTTGGGTTACAGATTGAACACATTTGAAATCTTCGTCCTTGGTTGCTAGTCCAACAGTGTTAATTTTGACAGCATATTTTTATTTAGTTTTAGTCATAGTCTTTTGACTAAAATGTAATTTAGTTTCAGTCATAATTTAGTCATCTAAATTATTTTAGCTTTAGTCTAGTTTTAGTTGACTACATATCATAAGATTACAGTCGACTAAAACTACAGTTGATTTAGTCGACTAAAATTAAAAGTGCAAAGTGTCATGTTTAAAGTTTCCCTTCAATTTCTGAACGTCATTATGTTCACCAAAATGAAATGAAACAAATGTTAAAGAATGGTATTAAGGTCTGACTGTGCAGTACACAGACACAGATTTCACTTTTATTTGAAAAACAAAAAATTGTTTATTTAACCGCAATCTGAGTACTGTCAAATCATGAGTGCCATTAGTGCAAAAGTAATAATGCCACCAGGCCTGCTCTCTCTGAATATTAAAATAAAAATATTTGTAATATTTTTATTTGCTATTGTTCGCTGTTAATTGTTTCACCTGAAATTCTCAAATATGTTTAAATAAAAAGACCAATAATGGTCTCAGGGCTTTATACCCATTATCAAGAAAAAAAAAATGCAAATATTGAAAACATACTTCTCAAGGGTTATCAGCAGCAGGAAGTGCAGCCATTCTATTTTAGCATTTTCAACAGCAATATACAGTAATTACCCCAAGGCTACAATTCTATTAGTGTATAGAGCCAAAAATCAACTCTCCTCACTTTCAGGTGATTTCATGTTCGTTGAAGTTTCCGCTTTTTAACAACTGTATAAAGTAATGTTCAGGGTTGCCAAATCTCAAGCTTCTGGTATGATACGCTGTGGTGATGCTTTACCATCATTCACTCTTGTTACAGTTTACTGGCCTCCTGCTCCTTGCGCTTTTTGACTAACCTGGGTTTAGTACAGATAAAGCTGTGAATAGCATTTGCTCCCGTTCTTGGCTTTGGTTTGTGTGCTCTGCAGAATGGAGCACGGCCAACTCATTCTTGGAAAAATACTCTAGATTTGATTCGTAATAGTGGTATTAATGTTGAACCAGTATTCATTCTTCCTCCCAGTCCTGCAGTCTCAGATCTTTCAGTCTTAATGTTTCTGCACTGTCAGAAAAATGTACCAATTTGTACCATTGAGGGAGCAATTACTTATTACTGGGACGGTACCCTCAAGGGTCTGCCAACTGTATCCAAGCTACTGGTAATTGTACCTTTTAAGGTACATTTTTATACCATTGGGGGCACATTAATGCTGTTTGTAACAAAACTGTAGTTGGGCTGTAGGCATATTTCTGACAGTGTGGTACGATGAAGGCGTGATCCTCTATCAGGTCCCGAAAGGCGTGATCCTCTATCAGGTCCCGAAAGGCATGAACCTATATCAGATCCCGAGTATCATGCTGGCCGTTCAGTTACAACGTTAGCTGCAGTAACTGAACATGTAGTCGACAGGCAGGGAGCAGGTAGGCAATAAGGCAGGCAGGCCGGTGGGCAGGCAGGGGCAGGTAGGCAATAAGGCAGGCAGGCCGGTGGGCAGGCAGGGGCAGGTAGGCAATAAGACAGGCAGGCCGGTGGGCAGGCAAGGGCAGGTAGGCAATAAGGCAGGCAGGCCGGTCGGCAGGCAGGGGCAGGTAGGCAATAAGGCAGGCAGGCCGGTGGGCAGGCAGGGGCAGGTAGGCAATAAGACAGGCAGGCCGGTGGGCAGGCAGGGGCCAGGTAGGCAATAAGACAGGCAGGCCGGTGGGCAGGCAGGGGCAGGTAGGCAATAAGACAGGCAGGCCGGTGGGCAGGCAAGGGCAGGTAGGCAATAAGGCAGGCAGGCCGGTGGGCAGGCAGGGGCAGGTAGGCAATAAGACAGGCAGGCCGGTGGGCAGGCAGGGGCCAGGTAGGCAATAAGACAGGCAGGCCGGTGGGTAGGCAGGGGCAGGTAGGCAATAAGACAGGCAGGCTGGTGGGTAGGCAGGGGCAGGTAGGCAATAAGACAGGCAGGCCGGTGGGCAGACAGGGGACAGGTAGGCAATAAGACAGGCAGGCCGATGGGCAGGCAGCGGGCAGGTAGGCAATAAGACAGGCAGGCTGGTGGGCAGACAGGGGACAGGTAGGCAATAAGACAGGCAGGGGGCAGGTAGGCAATAAGACAGGCAGGGGGCAGGTAGGCAATAAGACAGGCAGGGGGCAGGTGGGCAATAAGACAGGCAGGGGGCAGGTAGGCAATAAGACAGGCAGGGGCAGGTAGGCAATAAGACAGGCAGGGGGCAGGTAGGCAATAAGACAGGTAGGCAATAAGACAGGCAGGCCGGTGGGCAGACAGGGGGCAGGTAATGAATAAGACAGGCAGGCCGGTGGACAGACAGGGGGCAGGTAGGCAATAAGACAGGCAGGCCGATGGGCAGGCAGGGGGCAGGTAGGCAATAAGACAGGCAGGGGGCAGGTAGGCAATAAGACAGGCAGGGGGCAGGTAGGCAATAAGACAGGCAGGGGCAGGTAGGCAATAAGACAGGCAGGCCGGTGGACAGACAGGGGGCAGGTAGGCAATAAGACAGGCAGGCCGGTGGGCAGACAGGGGACTCCCTTGTATAAAGACCTCCCTGTGATTCACGGCAGAAAGAGCAAAGGGAGAAGAAAGTGACAGCAGCAGATGCAGAAGAGAAGAGCAGCACTGCTAGACAGCAGGCTGAGTATAACGTATAGGCAAATTATAGTATATGATTATTGTCAAATACAACATACAGAAATCTACCCAGTAAAAAATGTTTTTTACCTTCAAGTTTTATAGTGCCCAGATACTTTGCTAATGTTAAACTATATAAACTATAAAACTAAAAAAATTAACCCATTATGGTTCTTTAAAGTACCATTTAAAGGTGTAGAGTTTTTTTGTTTTTAACGCAATTGCAACAAAAACATCACCGGGGCTAATCTATGATATGACTTCACATAAGATAACTTATTAAATAAATTTGTGTCATTATGGCGAATGAGCATAAAGGACATGAGTGGTTAACTTATCTTCCGGATCATGTCAGAGATATTAACTTGATCTTGGTGCTACACTGCATGACAAGTCATATTCATGTGAAGATTGTAACAGAGTTTCCTGTTTCTTTTTCAATGGCCGTCATTATACAGCAATATTTTCCATGTCTTTCAAAGAATGCTTTATATTGTCCTTCGAATTTGCTAACAGCTCTGCCTTATACTATACCTATATTCAGTGGCTGGCAAAAAAAATGTCACCGCTTGAATTTAAATCAGCAGGTACTTAAAAGCCAATGATAGCATATTTATTAAAGCTTACCATCGTTATGCAGCGAGAAGGTGAAGTCAGCTGAACACCTAAATCTCCAGAATGGCCAGATTATCACATCGATGGATTTTTCCACGGGCAATATTCCGGGATGATAATGGCAAGATTCATATGGCTCCGACAGAGTGGTTTAGGGAACAAGGAATCATTTTCACACGTGAATTAGGCAGTACAGTTTTGACCTTAACCCCACTGAAAGTCTTTGAGATGTGCTAAAGAAGACTTTATGGGGTGGTTCAACTCACCTGTCATCAATACAAGATCTGGATGAGAAATTAATGCAAATGTGGGTGAAAAAAGATGTTGAGATGCTGCATAAGCACATGGAAATGATGCATTAACGAATGTGCACCACAATCAAAGGTAAAGGCGCTCCAACAAAATATTAAACTGTGTGACTTTTTTTTTTGGCCAGACAGTGTATTATATATTTCCACAGCAGGGATACCCAAGGAAAGCACCTGTCACATTCTTGCGCCTCAGCTGGCCATCCTGTACCATCAATCAATCACACCTGTCATGTAGCCCTTGTTGATTGTGATGACTACCCTCACCTGTATCTGTGTATCCATAGCCCATTGTGGTAATGTCTTGCACCTGTCTGTAGTCAGTCTGTAGTCCTCAGTCTATATACAGTAAGTGCCCCTACATCCTGTGCTCCCCAGTCCTGTCATTGTTTGCCTGTTACTCATCCGAACTCCCAGCAGGTCCAAGTAGGGACCTACTTACTGCTGTAATCCCTGAATAAAAGGTGACCATCTCCTCAGCTGTCATTTGGGTTTCTTTGCACCTCCCAGCATTTTAATAAGTGACAGCATCAAAAATATTTTTAAATACGTGCAAGCCTTATAAACAAAGTGTGTTAACTATTAGGGACGTCTGCTGTATCTTAATATTAGACCAACCATGTGAATCCAAACCATAAGTATGAACCCAAACTGATCAGTTGAACCCACTTGAAGGTGTGACTGTAGGGGGGCAGCGGCCTGCCTGGTACAAGCGGCACAGCTTGGCTGTGACAGAACAGTGTTTTCGGTCAGAGAGTCCTTCAGCTCTGTTATAATAAGGATTGTTACAGAAGGTCAGTCCTGGCCACAGCAATAACCATCTACAATAACTCCTCTCTGACAATGCACAGTGCACATTTACCTTCATTTTGCACACTTAAAGGCATATCATTATTTTAAAGTCATTTTTAATCTGGTATAATAGTTTTGATTTATTTCTACATACATATTTCGTAATTCTCTGTTATATCTTCCTTTATGTCTACCTTGTGTCTGTGTGTTTTGTCATTTATTTAAATTGCTACTGCCACACAAAAATGTCCCCTTGGGGATAAATAAAGTTCTCTGTATCTTAAAGGTGGGAAGGAAGGGGACCGCTATCTGTGCACTCTCTTTGACATACGGCGCTTTTCCACTGGCACCAGGAACCGGGCCGTACCCAACTAGTAGGGCTGAATACATGATCAAACTGGGCTGGTTGCTTCAGGGAAAAAGAAGTATATTCTATATATCATTCATTATTAGTAGTATCACACATCATGATGTATTGATGCATTCCCAGTGCAACTCGGAACTTGAAAATTTTCAACCTCTAAAATATTCTAAAAAATACTGTACAACAGCTGAATGGAATAGATTCATGATGCAAATTTACATAAGTGAACATACAAAACATAACAAAGTGATTCTCACAGACATGCTGGAGGATATTAGCATTTACTAAATCACGATGCACACCTTGTCAGCAGGAAATCTTTGGTTTTACGTCACTGTCGCTCTCCAAACCCGGCGACGCCTTTACCAACCCTTCTGCCATTGGAAAAGTAAAGCCAGCTGGAACCGCGCGGTAACTAGTCTCTTTGCAGTACAACTCGGTTCCTGCATGCCAGTGGAAAAGCGCCAGTAGACTCCGCCGGAAGATGGCTGGGCTGCCAGTGGTGGGGCCTCCAGCACTGCTAGCCTGCCCCCTCCCGCCCCCCGGGACGCTGGGGCTCCTCCCCAGGAATGTCCACCTGCATCCTGCCTTGATGTAGAGCAGGCCTTTGCAGGCCTGCCGTGCATAAATCCCAAGCTCAGGGCAGAATTCCTTCCACTGGGCCCCCATGACATGCACATGTCAGTGTCACAAAGAATAAAAATCACCAAATCACCAAAACTCATACAGTGCAGCAGGTACATTTAGATTTCGTTGTTCCGAAAATGTCTTTAAAGTTTACGATGCCATCAGTAAACTATTGATGTTTAAGACCAAGTCAAGGGCATTTGGGATTTCAAAAGCAATGTATCTACTGTAGGCCTGTACTTCAGGAAAGTTCTTAAATGGTGGGATTGGAGACCCATTTGACTATAAACATTTCAGAGCCAAACGTGGGGGTGGCATGGTAATGCAGCTGCCAGCACTGTTGCCTCACACCTCTGGGACCAGGGTTTGAGTCTCTGCCACGGCTCCGTGTATGGATCTTGCATCTTCTTCCTGTGTTGTTGTGGGGTTTCCTCTGGGTACTCTGCTTGTGATGGGTTGGCATCCCATCCTGCATTGTTCCTTGCCTTGTGTCCATAGGTACTGGACCTCCTACAACCCTGAGCTGGACAAACTGTTGCAGGAAATGGATGGCTGGCCGAAGACATAAAGTACTGCAGTCTTCTAGACAATCAGCTGTAGAAATGGGGTGGTGATCTTGTTATGGCTTGAAGTCTGAGAGACAAGAAGGTGCTGTTCTTCTGAAAGCCACCATCAAGATCTTAAAGTGCTTACAGACTCCATCCAATCACAAGCCCATTGAAGCAACTTTATCTGTACAAGTTGTGCAATAGTAATAAAAGATAGGTGACCAAGTATATGAAAAAAATGTCTAAATAAAAAAAAATCTCTTCTCATGCTCCTATTAGATTAACATTTTTACAGTTCATGCTTTTTGTCCATCCATGCTGCACAAATTGCATATCAACATATATAAATATTTATAAATATCCATCAATGAATAGTATCTCTATACAGTGCCAGTCAAAAGTCTGAGTTTTTCTGCTTAAAACTACAATTATCTTTGCTTTAAACATATACTTCACTATCGACAAAAGGGATGTCAGTCTCATGGAGTCAAAATTTGAAATATTTGTGTCCCACAGCCATGAATATTCAGTGTTTGTGTGATTCTGTTTGTGACATTCTGCATGTGTGGTTCTGCATGTGCGCTTTTGCATATATGGTTCTGCATCTGCGGTTCTACTTGTGTGGTTCTGCTTTTGTGGTTCTGCATGTCTGCATCCCATTGGCAGGCACAGTAGAGACTTGATTTAGAGACAATTTAAAATGCTGCCAGACAATTTTTGTGGACCACTAGTTGCACCTTATGTTTCGTATTTTGTGTTTCATTCTTAAGTGTTTACAAAGAAATACAATTACTGACTACTTAGAGTGGTACACCTGCTAGTTAATGCAAACAGCCTCCTCCTCCAAGCAGTACATAAAACACAGTGTAAGTGCTTAAATTGAATAAATAAGCCATACTGTGGGAGAGGAGTTTAATAAAACAGAAACCATTTAAACAAACAGAAAAGATGAAGTTCAAATCCCACCGCCACTCTGTGTTCTGCATGTTTGTTCCCTATGTTGGACTGACATCCCATTCAGGGTATACCTCAGCCTTGTGGCCTGTGGTGCCTCAGCCAGAAGCAGTCTGCCTCGGCCTGGTGCTGCACAGGTGCTTCTGCTTAGTTTTATGGCGTCTATTAGCACCTCATCTTTTAGTGAATTTCTCAGTAAAACACAGCTGTGACACACTGGGGGAAGCGAGGATTGTGTCAGATAACCAGCTGTTAGCTATCCAGGCCTGGAAGGAGTTTTCCTATATCGTTTCATTTACAAAATTTGGCATAAATGAATGTAGGCTTGTAAATATAGGATAAGTAGACCATGAACTCAGAATGGTTGCTTTGTGTTCTTGAACTTTGTAGGATATTTTTTTGTTGACCCATTGACTCAATAAACGTGTTGATTTCATAACATTGGGTTGCATTTCTTCAAATGTAATAATTACAAAGATCAATGTTAAAATTACAAAGACCAATGTTAAAATTCAAACATTAAAGTATTGTTTGCAGAAAGACTCCAAATGTTTGGGTAAAAAAATAGGTTAACAGATGAGTTAATTCAGAAATTAAAGTCTTGTATGTTTATCCCTTAAATACTAGTTATATCTTACCATATTGCCCTTTGATTTTTGCGGAACCAGTTTTATCTTGTAGTATTGGAGTCTCTCTGCACTGAGATGCCAGAATAACCCTGCAAATTATCTGATACGTTTAAAAGAAACATGATATCTTTGTAAAATAATTGATGACACATAATATTCTTTCTCATTTGTGAATTAATTAGACCCATTAATTGTTATCTGTATAATAGTGGATGAAACTAACATTGGTATTTACTCTTAAGAAGGGACTAGACTATAACTAATGATTGGCTGCTTTCTACGCGTAAGCTGTTTTTTTGTTGATTGAGCAAAAGTGGTAACATTCATAACAATTACATTTCTACAAAAAGAAATAATCAGTCCTACTTTATTAATAATTATGAGATATTAAATACATGATTAAACAGAGAGCTTGACCATGGACAATAAATCTCATAATTACATGTAAAGAAAAACATTACATCTCTGTAAAAAAATATTGATGACAGTGGCAATATTGCTTTTCATTTGCAAAAACTGCAGTTTGAAACCTGCTAAAGTATTTTTTTTTTCACTTCAACAAACAGAAGATTATCTTCAAAACAGTGGGTGGGCCTAACTTACACTTATAAAGGCTCTCATGTCATGTAACACTATCAGAAAGAGTGGAACTGAGGTAAACTGTATTTTACAATTCCGACAATTACTCTTACAGTGCATTTATGAAAATCTGTGTGCGGGATGTATAGCACAAGAAAGGGTGATGATGCTGAAACATGCACTTATTTGTTAACTGATTGAATGTGGTTGCTTGTTTGTCTTTTATTCCAGGTCCAACAGAGAACCACCACTGTAAAGGATGAAGCTTGTGGCTTTTCTTACCCTGCTGTGTCTCCTGGCGGTCAATGCTCAAGGTGAAAAAGAGCATATTTTATATAGAAAGTTATCCATTAAATCATAGCTATGCTAGAATGCATGTACCTGTGTCCTGCAAAACATTTCTATTGACTTTTTGAGTTCATGGTACTATATCATGGTTGTAGTGATGTGGAGAAGCATAAAAGATCTAAATGTCACTTCTTTATCAGTCAACTGGTCCTTCTCTGCATCACTGCCCCCCTCTCTCTCCTTCCAGAGCTGCAAGGCCGCCAGTTTGGACAATGTAAAGACAGAAGCTACTGGAATTGGAATCAAGTTGGCAGCTACTGTGTGAAGTTCTTCCACGAGACTGTGGACTTCAACACAGCACGGGTTACTGTTTCCTTTATCCCCCTGATGCACTGAATGTTTTATACAAAGTCTGATCAGGGATAGACATGCTCATAAGTTCATAAAAATCCCAATGAAGCATTTAAAAATCGTTTTATATGGTAATGGTTCATTGGGAAAGAGATTAGTTGTGAACAGTTTGGGATGTTCTATCTCTGGTTTTAAAAAGCGCTGCACAAATCTAATGCAGTATTATTACTTAATGTAAATCCATATTTGAAACATCATGCGTCCCTTGGTCAGTATTAATGATGTTTTTGGGTAATTAATTTCTTCTCTGCAATTCAGACGAAATGCCAGGCGACAAACAGACGTGGTGAGCTTCTGAGTGTTCACAGCACAAGTTCCAACAAACAGGTGATCCGTATGCCTCACAGAGGACACACTGGTCTGGCCTGGCTCGGTGGATTCTTACAGGCAAGTGAGAACAAAGTCCATGATGAGATTCTCTTCATTTGGGATAGTGAACAAAAGCAGGGAACAGAGACTTTATGTAGAGGACGGGTTTTATAGCGCGGATGAGAGAAAATGAAAAAAGGGAAAGTGAATCAGAAAAAGACACAGAAAGCAAGGCTGACTCTGACTCTGACACTGACTCTGACGCTGACTCTGACGCTGACTCTGACACTGACTCTGACGCTGACTCTGACCGACACCTGGAGATCCATGTCTTCTCCTCATCACATACCGATTTACACAATATCTTAATTTCTAATAAACACTACAGGTACTAAAGGTCATAATGTCATAAGGTATCAAACTGTGAAATTCCATGTTTAATCAGTTATTTTTATTAACCTTCATCTTTTTCTTTCTTAGGGGACAAGTTGGGTTTGGACAGATGGCACTCAGTTCGATTACAGTAACATGGCGCGTGGTCCAAATAAAAGTGGCCAGCAGTGTATTGCTATTACAGGTACAAAAAACTCTAAGTTATTTATTTTTTTTGCTAAATATGTTCTGTACATTTGTGGCCTATGAGGACCTGCAGAGTGTGTGTAGATGGGGGGGGGGGGGTGCTTGTATCTTGGCAAACACTGACTCCCTTAATCAGCTCTCCATACTAAATCGTGCAGGTTTAAAAATTAAAAATGTAAACTTTCACAAGCTTTTTTTGAAGCCATTTCTCACACCTGTCCTCATCTGTTTGCTCCAAATTTTCAGAAAATGGATCCTGGATCCCAATGAGCTGTACAAGAGAGCTGCCGTTCTACTGTGCGTTCCGGGACCAGTAGAGGAACCAGAAGAACAGAAACCAAATTAAGTCTAGGCTTTTGCTTGCTTATCAATACGCGTGTTGACCAGAAATCAGGAATGAAAGACAGTATTATTGTAAAAGCAAGGTACAGCGGGAAAGGCATTTTAATTCACATTACAGTATGTTTGCATTGCTAAGCTAAATTCAAAGCATATTCAAAAATAATTAAAAAAATGCATTTCAAACAACTGAACAGCTGACTTTGTCAATCATTCATACCTAGGGCTGAGTACTGAAATTGGGTACTTCTGTGGTACCGACCGAAATGATCCAATCCTATCAAGGATTGAAAAATTACTTTTATTTCGGTGCCGAATTCCGACACCCAGACAGTAAATCTCAGTGTCTGTGAGCTATGTTGGTCTCCTCTGGCTTCTCTGGTTTCCTCCCACAGTTCAGACCTACAGTTTGGCTAACTGGTATCCCTAAATCATGCTGTATGAGGGATTAGTTCCCTTTCTGTGTCTTGTCAGGCTCTGGTCTCCCTTCCTTGTTGTCGGCTGGCTCAGTCTCGTTCATGTGGTTATTCCACCTGTCCAGCTTCCTCCCCTTCTGGTCATTGCCCCAGTCTTCATTCTTCCGGTTCCCTTGGTCTTGTTGTGGTTTGGGGTTCCTGGCCTATTGTCCCAAGTCCCCAACGTAATCTGGCCCTGGTCCCTCATTTTGCGTGTTCTTTCCCATCTAGGCAGTACCTCCCATGCTTGGAGTGTATGCCTCGGGGTGGGGGGTGGGGGGGCACTGTCACATCCTGTCCTCCTCAGTCCTGTCCTGTGCCAGTTTGGCCAGCAGAGGTCTCCCCTGCTGCCCGTCCCGTATCCCCACTTACCCTTTGCCCTATGTTAGCTTTCTGTTCCTATCGCTTATGTTAAACGTGTCGGTGCCGACCCGTGTCTTAAATCAGCCATAAAATACCCTCAAAACAATAATTTATCATCTAATTTGTTTCTTACCTCTGGGATACCTTGATAGGCTTCCTTATCCATGAAAAGATTGTTTTTAATATTTTTGGTGTGGCTTTCTGGACCTTTCTTTTGACAGCATACCTCTCGTTTTCAATTAAAAAATCTACACCAGAGCGGATATAATCTTGACCAGAGCATTTAAAATTTAATGAAAAATTTTTTATTTTTTTATTTTGTTTAAATAGAGGTTCCTGGCAAAGTTAAAAAGCCTTGATGCAGTGCACAAATTTATGTGGTGCTTTTATGCATTTTAAACTTACAAACGGTGCCAACCCCAACACGTTAGCAAGGTTATTCACACCTGTCATGTAGTCCTTGTTGATTGTGATGACTCCCCTCAGCTGTATCTGCGTATCCATAGCCCATTGTGGTAATGTCTTGCACCTGTCTGTAGTCCTCAGTCTATATACAGTAAGTGCCCCTACATCCTGTGCTCCCCAGTCCTGTCATTGTTTACCTGTTACTCATCCGAACTCCCAGCAGGTCCAAGTAGGGACCTACTTACTGCTGTAATCCCTGAATAAAAGGTGACCATCTCCTCAGCTGTCATTGGGGTTTCTTTGCACCTCCCAGCATTTTAATAAGTGACAGCATCAAAAATATTTTTAAATACGTGCAAGCCTTATAAACAAAGTGTGTTAACTATTAGGGACGTCTGCTGTATCTTAATATTAGACCAACCATGTGAATCCAAACCATAAGTATGAACCCAAACTGATCAGTTGAACCCACTTGAAGGTGTGACTGTAGAGGGGCAGCGGCCTGCCTGGTACAAGCGGCACAGCTTGGCTGTGACAGAACAGTGTTTTCAGTCAGAGAGTCCTTCAGCTCTGTTATAATAAGGATGGTTACAGAAGGTCAGTCCTGGCCACAGCAATAACCATCTACAACAACTCCTCTCTGACAATGCACAGTGCACATTTACCTTCATTTTGCACACTTAAAGGCATATCATTATTTTAAAGTCATTTTTAATCTGGTATCATAGTTTTGATTTATTTCTACATACATATTTCGTAATTCTCTGTTATATCTTCCTTTATGTCTACCTTGTGTCTGTGTGTTTTGTCATTTATGTAAATTGCTACTGCCACACAAAAATGTCCCCTTGGGGATAAATAAAGTTCTCTGTATCTGAAAGGGGGGAAGGAAGGGGACTGCTATCTGTGCACTCTCTTTGACATACGGCGCTTTTCCACTGGCACCAGGAACCGAGCCGTACCCAACTAGTAGGGCTGAATACATGATCAAACTGGGCTGGTTGCTTCAGGGAAAAAGAAGTATATTCTATATATCATTCATTATTAGTAGTATCACACATCATGATGTATTGATGCATTCCCAGTGCAACTCGGAACTTGAAAATTTTCAACCTCTAAAATATTCTAAAAAATACTGTACAACAGCTGAATGGAATAGATTCATGATGCAAATTTACATAAGTGAACATACAAAACATAACAAAGTGATTCTCACAGACATGCTGGAGGATATTAGCATTTACTAAATCACGATGCACACCTTGTCAGCAGGAAATCTTTGGTTTTACGTCACTGTCGCTCTCCAAACCCGGCGACGCCTTTACCAACCCTTCTGCCATTGGAAAAGTAAAGCCAGCTGGAACCGCGCGGTAACTAGTCTCTTTGCAGTACAACTCGGTTCCTGCATGCCAGTGGAAAAGCACCAGTAGACTCCGCCGGAAGATGGCTGGGCTGCCAGTGGTGGGGCCTCCAGCACTGCTAGCCTGCCCCCTCCCGCCCCCCGGGGCGCTGGGGCTCCTCCCCAGGAATGTCCACCTGCATCCTGCCTTGATGTAGAGCAGGCCTTTGCAGGCCTGCCGTGCATAAATCCCAAGCTCAGGGCAGAATTCCTTCCACTGGGCCCCCATGACATGCACATGTCAGTGTCACAAAGAATAAAAGAATAAAAATCACCAAATCACCAAAACTCATACAGTGCAGCAGGCACATTTAGATTTCGTTGTTCCGAAAATGTCTTTAAAGTTTACGATGCCATCAGTAAACTATTGATGTTTAAGACCAAGTCAAGGGCATTTGGGATTTCAAAAGCAATGTATCTACTGTAGGCCTGTACTTCAGGAAAGTTCTTAAATGGTGGGATTGGAGACCCATTTGACTATAAACATTTCAGAGCCAAACGTGGGGGTGGCATGGTAATGCAGCTGCCAGCACTGTTGCCTCACACCTCTGGGACCAGGGTTTGAGTCTCTGCCACGGCTCCGTGTATGGATCTTGCATCTTCTTCCTGTGTTGTTGTGGGGTTTCCTCTGGGTACTCTGCTTGTGATGGGTTGGCATCCCATCCTGCATTGTTCCTTGCCTTGTGTCCATAGGTACTGGACCTCCTACAACCCTGAGCTGGACAAACTGTTGCAGGAAATGGATGGCTGGCTGAAGACATAAAGTACTGCAGTCTTCTAGACAATCAGCTGTAGAAATGGGGTGGTGATCTTGTTATGGCTTGAAGTCTGAGAGACAAGAAGGTGCTGTTCTTCTGAAAGCCACCATCAAGATCTTAAAGTGCTTACAGACTCCATCCAATCACAAGCCCATTGAAGCAACTTTATCTGTACAAGTTGTGCAATAGTAATAAAAGATAGGTGACCAAGTATATGAAAAAAATGTCTAAATAAAAAAAAATCTCTTCTCATGCTCCTACTAGATTAACATTTTTACAGTTCATGCTTTTTGTCCATTCATGCTGCACAAATTGCATATCAACATATATAAATATTTATAAATATCCATCAATGAATAGTATCTCTATACAGTGCCAGTCAAAAGTCTGAGTTTTTCTGCTTAAAACTACAATTATCTTTGCTTTAAACATATACTTCACTATCGACAAAAGGGATGTCAGTCTCATGGAGTCAAAATTTGAAATATTTGTGTCCCACAGCCATGAATATTCAGTGTTTGTGTGATTCTGTTTGTGTCATTCTGCATGTGTGGTTCTGCATGTGCGCTTTTGCATGTATGGTTCTGCTTCTGTGGTTTTGCATGTGTGGTTCTGCTTGTGTGGTTCTGCATGCATGGTTCTGCTTGTGTGGTCTTGCACGTATGGTTCTGCTTGTGTGGTTTTGCATGTGTGGTTCTGCTTGTGCGGTTCGGCTTGTGTGGTTTTGCATGTGTGGTTCTGCATGTGCGGTCTTGCATATATGGTTCTGCATCTGCGGTTCTACTTGTGTGGTTCTGCTTTTGTGGTTCTGCATGTCTGCATCCCATTGGCAGGCACAGTAGAGACTTGATTTAGAGACAATTTAAAATGCTGCCAGACAATTTTTGTGGACCACTAGTTGCACCTTATGTTTCGTATTTTGTGTTTCATTCTTAAGTGTTTACAAAGAAATACAATTACTGACTACTTAGAGTGGTACACCTGCTAGTTAATGCAAACAGCCTCCTCCTCCAAGCAGTACATAAAACACAGTGTAAGTGCTTAAATTGAATAAATAAGCCATACTGTGGGAGAGGAGTTTAATAAAACAGAAACCATTTAAACAAACAGAAAAGATGAAGTTCAAATCCCACCGCCACTCTGTGTTCTGCATGTTCGTTCCCTATGTTGGACTGACATTCCATTCAGGGTATACCTCAGCCTTGTGGCCTGTGGTGCCTCAGCAAGAAGCAGTCTGCCTCGGCCTGGTGCTGCACAGGTGCTTCTGCTTAGTTTTATGGCGTCTATTAGCACCTCATCTTTTAGTGAATTTCTCAGTAAAACACAGCTGTGACACACTGGGGGAAGCGAGGATTGTGTCAGATAACCAGCTGTTAGCTATCCAGGCCTGGAAGGAGTTTTCCTATATCGTTTCATTTACAAAATTTGGCATAAATGAATGTAGGCTTGTAAATATAGGATAAGTAGACCATGAACTCAGAATGGCTGCTTTGTGTTCTTGAACTTTGTAGGATATTTTTTTGTTGACCCATTGACTCAATAAACGTGTTGATTTCATAACATTGGGTTGCATTTCTTCAAATGTAATAATTATAAAGATCAATGTTAAAATTACAAAGACCAATGTTAAAATTCAAACATTAAAGTATTGTTTGCAGAAAGACTCCAAATGTTTGGGTAAAAAAATAGGTTAACAGATGAGTTAATTCAGAAATTAAAGTCTTGTATGTTTATCCCTTAAATACTAGTTATATCTTACCATATTGCCCTTTGATTTTTGCGGAACCAGTTTTATCTTGTAGTATTGGAGTCTCTCTGCACTGAGATGCCAGAATAACCCTGCAAATTATCTGATACGTTTAAAAGAAACATGATATCTTTGTAAAATAATTGATGACACATAATATTCTTTCTCATTTGTGAATTAATTAGACCCATTAATTGTTATCTGTATAATAGTGGATGAAACTAACATTGGTATTTACTCTTAAGAAGGGACTAGACTATAACTAATGATTGGCTGCTTTCTACGCGTAAGCTGTTTTTTTGTTGATTGAGCAAAAGTGGTAACATTCATAACAATTACATTTCTACAAAAAGAAATAATCAGTCCTACTTTATTAATAATTATGAGATATTAAATACATGATTAAACAGAGAGCTTGACCCTGGACAATAAATCCCATAATTACATGTGAAGAAAAACATTTCTGTAAAAAAATATTGATGACAGTGGCAATATTGCTTTTCATTTGCAAAAACTGCAGTTTGAAACCTGCTAAAGTATTTTTTTTTTCACTTCAACAAACAGAAGATTATCTTCAAAACAGTGGGTGGGCCTAACTTACACTTATAAAGGCTCTCATGTCATGTAACACTATCAGAAAGAGTGGAACTGAGGTAAACTGTATTTTACAATTCCGACAATTACTCTTACAGTGCATTTATGAAAATCTGTGTGCGGGATGTATAGCACAAGAAAGGGTGATGATGCTGAAACATGCACTTATTTGTTAACTGATTGAATGTGGTTGCTTGTTTGTCTTTTATTCCAGGTCCAACAGAGAACCACCACTGTAAAGGATGAAGCTTGTGGCTTTTCTTACCCTGCTGTGTCTCCTGGCGGTCAATGCTCAAGGTGAAAAAGAGCATATTTTATATAGAAAGTTATCCATTAAATCATAGCTATGCTAGAATGCATGTACCTGTGTCCTGCAAAACATTTCTATTGACTTTTTGAGTTCATGGTACTATATCATGGTTGTAGTGATGTGGAGAAGCATAAAAGATCTAAATGTCACTTCTTTATCAGTCAACTGGTCCTTCTCTGCATCACTGCCCCCCTCTCTCTCCTTCCAGAGCTGCAAGGCCGCCAGTTTGGACAATGTAAAGACAGAAGCTACTGGAATTGGAATCAAGTTGGCAGCTACTGTGTGAAGTTCTTCCACGAGACTGTGGACTTCAACACAGCACGGGTTACTGTTTCCTTTATCCCTCTGATGCACTGAATGTTTTATACAAAGTCTGATCAGGGATAGACATGCTCATAAGTTCATAAAAATCCCAATGAAGCATTTAAAAATCGTTTTAGATGTTAATGGTTCATTGGGAAAGAGATTAGTTGTGAACAGTTTGGGATGTTCTATCTCTGGTTTTAAAAAGCGCTGCACAAATCTAATGCAGTATTATTACTTAATGTAAATCCATATTTGAAACATCATGCGTCCCTTGGTCAGTATTAATGATGTTTTTGGGTAATTAATTTCTTCTCTGCAATTCAGACGAGATGCCAGGCGACAAACAGACGTGGTGAGCTTCTGAGTGTTCACAGCACAAGTTCCAACAAACAGGTGATCCGTATGCCTCACAGAGGACACACTGGTCTGGCCTGGCTCGGTGGATTCTTACAGGCAAGTGAGAACAAAGTCCATGATGAGATTCTCTTCATTTGGGATAGTGAACAAAAGCAGGGAACAGAGACTTTATGTAGAGGACGAGTTTTATAGCGCAGATGAGAGAAAATGAAAAAAGGGAAAGTGAATCAGAAAAAGACACAGAAAGCAAGGCTGACTCTGACACTGACTCTGACGCTGACTCTGACGCTGACTCTGACCGACACCTGGAGATCCATGTCTTCTCCTCATCACATACCGATTTACACAATATCTTAATTTCTAATAAACACTACAGGTACTAAAGGTCATAATGTCATAAGGTATCAAACTGTGAAATTCCATGTTTAATCAGTTATTTTTTTATTAACCTTCATCTTTTTCTTTCTTAGGGGACAAGTTGGGTTTGGACAGATGGCACTCAGTTCGATTACAGTAACATGGCGCGTGGTCCAAATAAAAGTGGCCTGCAGTGTATTGCTATTACAGGTACAAAAAACTCTAAGTTATTTATTTTTTTTGCTAAATATGTTCTGTACATTTGTGGCCTATGAGGACCTGCAGAGCGTGTGTAGATGGGGGGGGGGGGCTTGTATCTTGGCAAACACTGACTCCCTTAATCAGCTCTCCATACTAAATCGTGCAGGTTTAAAAATAAAAAATGTAAACTTTCACGAGCTTTTTTTGAAGCCATTTCTCACACCTGTCCTCATCTGTTTGCTCCAAATTTTCAGAAAATGGATCCTGGATCCCAATGAGCTGTACAAGAGAGCTGCCGTTCTACTGTGCGTTCCGGGACCAGTAGAGGAACCAGAAGAACAGAAACCAAATTAAGTCTAGGCTTTTGCTTGCTTATCAATACGCGTGTTGACCAGAAATCAGGAATGAAAGACAGTATTATTGTAAAAACAAGGTACAGTGGGAAAGGCATTTTAATTCACATTATGTTTGCATTGCTAAGCTAAATTCAAAGCATATTCAAAAATAATAAAAAAAATGCATTTCAAACAACTGAACAGCTGACTTTGTCAATCATTCATACCCAGGGCTGAGTACTGAAATTGGGTAGTTCTGTGGTACCGACCGAAATGATCCAATCCTATCAAGGATTGAAAAATTACTTTTCTTTCGGTGCCGAATTCCGGCACCCAAACAGTAAATCTCAGTGTCTGTGAGCTATGTTGGTCTCCTCTGGCTTCTCTGGTTTCCTCCCACAGTTCAGACCTACAGTTTGGCTAACTGGTATCCCTAAATCATGCTGTATGAGGGATTAGTTCCCTTTCTGTGTCTTGTCAGGCTCTGGTCTCCCTTCCCTGTTGTCGGCTGGCTCAGTCTCGTTCATGTGGTTATTCCACCTGTCCAGCTTCCTCCCCTTCTGGTCATTGCCCCAGTCTTCATTCTTCCGGTTCCCTTGGTCTTGTTGTGGTTTGGGGTTCCTGGCCTATTGTCCCAAGTCCCCAACGTAATCTGGCCCTGGTCCCTCATTTTGCGTGTTCTTTCCCGTCTAGGCAGTACCTCCCATGCTTGGAGTGTATGCCTCGGGGTGGGGGGTGGGGGGGCACTGTCACATCCTGTCCTCCTCAGTCCTGTCCTGTGCCAGTTTGGCCAGCAGAGGTCTCCCCTGCTGCCCGTCCCGTATCCCCATTTACCCTTTGCCCTATGTTAGCTTTCTGTTCCTATCGCTTATGTTAAACGCGTCGGTGCCGACCCGTGTCTTAAATCAGCCATAAAATACCCTCAAAACAATAATTTATCATCTAATTTGTTTCTTACCTCTGGGATACCTTGATAGGCTTCCTTATCCATGAAAAGATTGTTTTTAATATTTTTGGTGTGGCTTTCTGGACCTTTCTTTTGACAGCATACCTCTCGTTTTCAATTAAAAAATCTACACCAGAGCGGATATAATCTTGACCAGAGCATTTAAAATTTAATGAAAAATGTTTTATTTTTTTATTTTGTTTAAATAGAGGTTCCTGGCAAAGTTAAAAAGCCTTGATGCAGTGCACAAATTTATGTGGTGCTTTTATGCATTTTAAACTTACAAACGGTGCCAACCCCAACACGTTAGCAAGGTTATTCACACCTGTCAGGTAGCCCTTGTTGATTGTGATGACTACCCTCACCTGTATCTGCGTATCCATAGCCCATTGTGGTAATGTCTTGCACCTGTCTGTAGTCCTCAGTCTATATACAGTAAGTGCCCCTACATCCTGTGCTCCCCAGTCCTGTTATTGTTTGCCTGTTACTCATCCGAACTCCCAGCAGGTCCAAGTAGGGACCTACTTACTGCTGTAATCCCTGAATAAAAGGTGACCATCTCCTCAGCTGTCATTGGGGTTTCTTTGCACCTCCCAGCACCTCAGAACATGCCAGACACTGATTATATTCTTTGTCATTTGCAAAATGTTCATCCATCCATCCATTATCTACCACTTATCCAAGGTCGGGTCGTGGGGGGCGCAGTCTAAGCAGGGATTCCCAGACCTCCCTCTCCCCAGCCACCTCCTTCAGCTCCACCGGGGGAATCCCGAGGTGTTCCCAGGTCAGCTGAGAGATATAATCTCTGCAGTGTGTCCTGGGGCTGTCCCAGGATCTTCTCCTGGTTGGACATGCCCGAAACACCTCACCAGGAAGGCGTCCAGGAGACATCCTAGATAACTGCCCGACATACCTGTCAAGTTTTGGATTTGAAAGTAAGGGAAATTTTCCGGCACCCACCGCGAGCCATCCCACCACCCCAACCAAACTCCTGTATCCCTTACATTTTAAGACAGGTGTATAAGAAATCTAAAATAATCACTTGTCATTTACATTTTATTTTCATTACTCATTTTCTTGTAATTCCTCATGTTCACTCATGTGGCTCTCTGGCATTCACTAATGACTTATTATACAGATTTGTTGCAGACTTTGTATCTTTGTTGAAGTCGTCACAGAAGGTGAAAGTAACGTTGTTTTTGGCACACAGCATTGCCATTTTAACCTCCGCATTTATGACCTGGATAATGTTGTAAATGACCTGCAGACTACTGCAGGTGGCAGTTCTCGTGAAGCTACTGACAGTTCAGTTTGAAATGATATTATAATACGGGAGATTTACGGGAAAATACTAATACGGGAGGACGGCGGGAAAGAGGGGTAAAATACAGTAGTTTCCCGGCCAAAACGGGAGACTTGACAGCTATGCTGCCCGAACCCCCCCAACTGCCTCCTTTAGATGTAGAGGAGCACCCGAATATCTGAGCTCCTCACCATATCTCTAAAGCTAAGCCCAGACACCCAATGAAGGAAACTCATTTCCAATTCTTGTGTCCGTGATCTTCTTCTTTCGCTCACTACCCAAAGCTCGTGACCATGGCTGAGGTTAGGAACACAGATCAACCCCACCCAGATTTGCAAAAACTGCAATTTGTATACTGATACAGTACTTTTTCTTACAAACCAGCTGTTATCTACAGACTAGTGGGTGGAACTAGCATTGCTCTTATAAAGGGAGTCATGTCATGTTACATCACCAGAAACAGTGGAACTGCTGTAAACTTCTTTTATATCTCCATCATTTATGAGAATTTATATGTAGAATGTTTATTACAACAAAGGTTGGTGATTCTGAACTCATTTGTGATAAAACAGCTGATTGAATGTGGTTGCTTGGTTATCTGTTCAACCAAGAACCACCACTGTAAAGTTTGAAGCTTGTGGCTTTTCTTACCCTGCTGTGTCTCCTGGCGGTCAATGCTCAAGGTGAAAAAAGAGCATATTTTATATAGAAAGTTATCCATTAAATCATAGCTGGAATTGGTACAAAGTTGGCAGCTACTGTGTGAAGTTCTTCAACGAGAATCTGGACTTCAACACAGCACGGGTTCCTGTTTCCTTTATCCTTCTGATACACTGAATGTTTTATTCAAAGTCTGATCATGTTCATAAGCTGACAAACATTCAAATAAAACATTAAAAATGTATTCTCTGCAATTTAGACGAGTTGCCAGGCGACAAACACATATGGTGAACTTCTGATTGTTCACAGCCCAAATTCCAACAATCTGGTGATCCGTTTGTCTCTCAATCGATACTATGCTTATTCCTGGCTCGGTGGATTCTTAGAGGCAAGTGAGAATAAAGTCCATGATGAGATTCTCTTCATTTGGGATAGTGAACAAAAGCAGGGAACAGAAACTTTATGTAGAGGACGGGTTTTATAGCATGGATGAGAGAAAATGAAAAAAGAGAAAGTGAATCAGAAAAAGACACAGAAACCAAGGCTGACACTGACTCTGACACTGACTCTGACCGACACCTGGGGATCCATGTCTTCTCCTCATCACATACCGATTTACACAATATCTTAATTTCTTTAACAATACACACTATAGGCACTAAAGGTATCACACCGCAATGCTAAGTAGTAAACTGTGAAATTCCATGTTTAATCAGCTATTTTTTCCTTTACTAACCTTAATCTTTAGAAAAGAAAGAAGTTGGGTTTGGACAGATGGCACTCAGTTCAATTACAGTAACGTGGCGCGTGGTCCAGACTAAACTGGCTGGCAGTGTATTGCTATTAAAGCTACAAAAAACTCTAAGTTCTGTACATTTGTGGCCTATGAGGACCTGCAGAGCGTGTGTAGATGGGGGGGGGGGGCTTGTATCTTGGCAAACACTGACTCCCTTAATCAGCTCTCCATACGAAATCGTGCAGGTTTGTAAGTCTTTCTCAAAGCCATTGCTCACGGCTGTTCTCATCAGTTTGCTCCTGATTTTCAGGAAATGGATCCTGGGTCCCAATGAGCTGTGACAGAGAGCTGCCCTTCTACTGAAGTAGAAGAAGAAGCGATTTCCGTCTGGGATCAATAAAGTTTTTTTCTTATTCTGATTATGACCTTTCAAATATGAAATCAAAATACTCCACAAGGTGATTATAAACAGGCGCAAATTAGTCCTTTAACTGGAATGAGATCTTCAGTAAAGGGCCTCTGGTGCCACTTTACAATAAGGCTTCCCTTATAAAGGGTTTATGAATGGTTTATAATCTGTTTATTAATTAGGTCGTAACACTTTGTAAATTATTAATAGACAATTTTAAACAAAGTTATAACACTGTATTCTTTTTATTAATGAGTTACTACCATTTACAAGTGGCAAAAGGGAGCCTTATTGTAAAGTGGTACCGGCTCATCAGTCTGGGAAATCCTCACGAGTCCAAGATCCAACAGGAGAAAAAAAATGGAAAGCAGCATTAATACAATACAAAGGCTGACAGGAGTCACAAACGCTCCATAAAATGGTTTAGATGACCAAGCACAGCCTGAGCAATCCAGCCAGCACAAATACCTGTGCTAATGAGCAGCTAATAATGTAGAGGCGTGCTTAAGGTGTGGAACTAAGAGTGCAAGTTTCCAGAAGGCTGCTTCTGGCTGCTCACTGGCGCCCTCTGATGGCCCTAGCTGCATCTCTCCAAAATACAAAAAAATCTGTGGAAAATTGTTTAAATGCGGGAATTTAGTTTTTAAACACTTTAATAACAACTATAGGTTGACTTCAGGCATGGTGGTGCAGTAGTTAGCACTATTGCCTCACACCTCTGGGTCCCGGGTTTGAGTCTCCACCTGGGTTCCATGTGTGTGGAGTTTGCATGTTCTCCCCATGTTGTTGTGGGGTTTCCTCCGGGTGCTCTGGTTTCCCTCATCAGTCCAAAGACATGCTGATGCTGATTGAAGTTACTGAGCAATGTGCTGGCCCCCCATCCTGGGTGGTTCCCCGCCTTGTGCCCATGGCTTCTGGGATAGACTCCGGATCCCCTGTGACCAGGAAGGATAAGCGGTTTGGAAAATGGATGGGATGTTGACTTCAATACAGCTTGGGTTCATGCTTCTTTTACATTTATCTGGCACTGAATATTTTACACAGAGTCTGACCAGGAATAGACTTCACATAACTTCACAAAAAACATAAAAATGTATAGAAATTATATACAAATAATATACTACCTGCAGGTCCTTGTTCTTAACATTTTCAAACTGTTATTCATTTGTTTTAACAAATAAACTATCTCCTGTCATCCATTCATCCTACAGTCAATGAAAAAAAATTATAGAAAAGCTATTTTTTATAACACTTCTGGAATTAGCTAATACCCCTAAAGGACCCACTGAAAGGCTGACATTATCTCTGTTTAGCACAAGAAGGCAGAGATATTCATCATACTTGGGGGTCCATTTTCTTGTGAATATCTCTGTGAAACACAGCTGTGAAACACTGGGGCGAGTGAGGATTGTGTTAGGTATCTAACTGTTAGGTATCATTTTCAAACTGTTATTCATTTTTTAACAAGTAAACTATCTCCTACCATCAATTCATTGTACAGTAAACGAAAACAAAATTACAGAAAAGCTATTTTTTATAACACTTCTGGAATTAGCTAATACCACATAGCAACAAGCTGATAAGTGTTTTTATACAATAATCCATTGGACCCTTATCAACTTCCATTGCTACAGGATCATTTTAAAATTACAGAAGAGCTATGTGATGAGTCCAGAGAGGCCTGAACACCCACAGTGGGTTAGGCCTGGGGGTTTAAAAAAGATAACCCAGGGAGGTAGGCCTGGGGGTTTACAAAAGATACCCCACGGGGAGGTAGGCCTGGGGGTTTAAAAAGGTCACCCACGGGGAGGTAGGCCTGGGGGTTTAAAAAGGTCACCCACGGGGAGGTAGGCCTGGGGCTTTAAAAAAGATCACCCATGGGGAAGTAGGCCTGGGGGTTTAAAAAAGATCACCCATGGGGAAGTAGGCCTGGGGCATTAAAATAGATCACCCATGGGGAGGATGGCCTGGGGCTTTAAAAAAGATCACCCACAGGGAAGTAGGCCTGGGGATTTAAAAAAGATCACCCATGGGGAGGTAGGCCGTTTCTGTGGAGTGACTAGTGAGCACTCAGTCGAGTGTGATCTGCTTGAAGTTTGGAAAGTTGATATTGCACAACAGACTTTTTGAGTAGCATAACATATTTAGTCGAAGCAACCTGTGTCATGCCCCAATTGTTCCGATCCTCCTGTGTGATATGCCCCCTTGTTTACCTTGTGTGGAATCCTCTTGTTATCAGCTGTTCCTAATTGTGTTTAATTAGTTTGTGGTATGTAAGTATGTATCTGCGAATGTTTCCCCAGTCTGGTCATTGCCGTCAGTTAGGGTTAGGGTTAGGTTTAGGGTTAGGTGTGTTTCTCCGTGGTCCCCGAGTTGCCTTTCCCACATAAACCCTGCGTTTCCCCAGATCCCTGGACTCCTGTGCCTGCTTTCCCGCTCTGTGCCAACGTGTGCTGTGATACCAGGCATGATCTCAGTGCAAGAGTTTGCATTAAACTATGGTAGGAGATAGTTTATTTAAATATCTCATTAACAAATGAATAACAGCTTGAAAATGTGAATAGTGAGGAGGTGCAGTGGGGGGGTAGATGTAGCGGGAGAAGAAGGATCTTCAAGAATCAGTTCTGTAAATTCAGGCTTGAGAAATGCATTTTGTTTATGTTTAGTTAGTAAAGACTTTAATCCCAAGTGCCATACATTACTGGCAAAGCAGGGTCAGAGGGCACCTGAATAAAATAGGAGTTATGAGACTGAAGGGACCAGAACTGAAGTCAGCCAGCTGATTGGGGGGTTTGAACCCATAACCTTACGATTACAGATAAAGCATCCAAACCTGCTAAACCACAAACACTTCGGCTCTGTAAGTGTTTGGTCATGCTGACCACGATGAGAAGATACAGCTTGCTGAGCGCAAAGCAGATACAGAATGCATATCTTTTTCAGTTATCCTCTTTCACCGATTACTGTTACAACTCTTCTTCAGAAAAGCCAGAGGAAGAGGATGTTGTGTCTGTTATCCCATTCTCTATAGCTTGGGGGTCACAGTGCAGGGTCAGCTAATGTGTGGTGTCCCAGGAGCTGGGAGTTAAGGCCCTTGCTCAAGAACCCATGGATATGTAACTGTACTGTCAAGATCAGAGCTTGAACCAGCAACTTTTCCAAAGACAGTCACTTAGCCCACTGAGCCAGTCACAGCCCCGATGGCTACAGGTACAAGTCTGTAGGGCAGTAAAGTGATTTCACTGTTAGACCCCTAAAGGACCCACTGAAAGGCTGACATTAGTTATGTTTAGCACAAGAAGGCAGAGATATTCATCACACTTGGGGGTCCATTTTCTTGTGAATATGAAACACAGCTGTGAAACACTGGGGCGAGTGAGGATTGTGTTAGATATCTAACTGCTAGGTATCCAAAGCCAGAAGGAGTTTTCCTGTGTCATTCCTCTGACAAAAATTGGCATAAATGAATGTAGACTTGTAAATACAGGATGACTAAACTATGACTTCTGATTGGATGCTTTCTACTTGTAAGCTTTTTTTTTGTTGACTGAGCAATAGTTGTGAGTAACATTCGTAACAATTACATTTCTACAAAAGAAATAATCAGTCCTACTTTATTAATAATTATGAGATATTAAATACATGATTAAACAGAGAGCTTGACCTTGGACAATAAATCCCATAATTACATGTAAAGAAAAACATTTCTGTAAAAAAAATATTGATGACAGTGGCAATATTGCTTTTCATTTGCAAAAACTGCAGTTTGAAACCTGCTAAAGTATTTTTTTTTTTCACTTCAGCAAACAGAAGATTATCTTCAAAACAGTGGGTGGGCCTAACTTACACTTATAAAGGCTCTCATGTCATGTAACACTATCAGAAAGAGTGGAACTGAGGTAAACTGTATTTTACAATTCCGACAATTACTCTTACAGAGCATTTATGAAAATCTGTGTGCGGGATGTATAGCACAAGAAAGGGTGATGATGCTGAAACATGCACTTATTTGTTAACTGATTGAATGTGGTTGCTTGTTTGTCTTTTATTCCAGGTCCAACAGAGAACCACCACTGTAAAGGATGAAGCTTGTGGCTTTTCTTACCCTGCTGTGTCTCCTGGCGGTCAATGCTCAAGGTGAAAAAAGAGCATATTTTATATAGAAAGTTATCCATTAAATCATAGCTATGCTAGAATGCATGTACCTGTGTCCTGCAAAACATTTCTATTGACTTTTTGAGTTCATGGTACTATATCATGGTTGTAGTGATGTGGAGAAGCATAAAAGATCTAAATGTCACTTCTTTATCAGTCAACTGGTCCTTCTCTGCATCACTGCCCCCCTCTCTCTCCTTCCAGAGCTGCAAGGCCGCCAGTTTAGACAATGTAAGGACAGAAGGTTACGGAATTGGTACAAAGTTGGCAGCTACTGTGTGAAGTTCTTCGACGAGTATCTGGACTTCAACACAGCACGGGTTCCTGTTTCCTTTATCCTTCTGATGCACTGAATGTTTTATTCAAAGTCTGATCATGTTCATAAGCTGACAAACATTCAAATAAAACATTAAAAATAAATAGAAATGATAAAAATTATATAAATATGGAAAAAAAACAGAAAAAATAATGTCAAGGTTAATACAGTTCTTTGGGAAAGTGATTAGTTGGTTTCTAGTTTGTCAAAGAACATTCAGGATGCTCAGTAATGAGCATTCATTCATCTCTGAAACATCTTGAGTACCTTCTTCAGTATTCATACTGTTTTTGACTAATTACTCCTTTCTTCTCTGCAATTTAGACGAGATGCCAGGCGACAAACACATATGGTGAACTTCTGAGTGTTCACAGCCTAAATTCCAACAATCTGGTGATCCGTTTGTCTCTCAATGGATACTATGCTTATTCCTGGCTCGGTGGATTCTTAAAGGCAAGTGAGAATAAAGTCCATGATGAGATTCTCTTCATTTGGGATAGTGAACAAAAGCAGGGAACAGATACTTTATGTAGAGGACGAGTTTTATAGCATGGATGAGAGAAAATGAAAAAAGGGAAAGTGAATCAGAAAAAGACACAGAAAGCAAGGCTGACTCTGACTCTGACACTGACACTGACTCTGACGCTGACTCTGACCGACACCTGGGGATCCATGTCTTCTCCTCATCACATACCGATTTACACAATATCTTAATTTCTTTAACAATATACACTATAGGTATCACACCACAATGCTAAGTAGTAAACTGTGAAATTCCATGTTTAATCAGCTATTTTTTCCTTTACTAACCTTCATCTTTTTCTTTCTTAGGGGGCAAGTTGGGTTTGGACAGATGGCACTCAGTTCGATTACAGTAACATGGCGCGTGGTCCAGACAAAACTGGCCAGCAGTGTATTGCTATTAAAGGTACAAAAAACTAATTATTATTTTTTTTGCTAAATATGTTCTGTACATTTGTGGCCTATGAGGACCTGCAGAGCGTGTGTAGATGGGGGGGGGGGGGGCTTGTATCTTGGCAAACACTGACTCCCTTAATCAGCTCTCCATACTAAATCGTGCAGGTTTGTCTTTCTCAAAGCCATTGCTCACGCCTGTTCTCATCAATTTGCTCCTGATTTTCAGGAAATGGATCCTGGGTCCCAATGAGCTGTGACAGAGAGCTGCCGTTCTACTGTGGGTTCCGGGACCAGTAGAGGAACCAGAAGAACAGAAACCAAATTCAGTCTAGGCTTTTGCTTGCTTATCAATACGCGTGTTGACCCGAAATCAGGAATGAAAGACAGTATTATTGTAAAAGCAAGGTACAGTGGGAAAGGCAATTTTATTCAAATTATGTGCGCATTGCTAAGCTAAATTCAAAGCATATTCAAAAATTTAAAAAAAGCATTTCAAACAATCAAGCGACTTTGTCAATCATTCATGCCCATATTATGGCTTACACTACCAGTCACCATGTACAATACCAGTCAGAAGTGTTTGCACACCACAGGTTTTTACCACTTTTCCATTTATTTCGTAAATTGCTGATTTTTTATTCTTGTAAACCATTGAATATAAATGAAAATATAAGTCAAATAAAACAAGTTTCCTTCATGACATGAAAGACTTTGTAACAATGCATGTCAGACATCCTATGGTTGTGTGGTGGTGGCATACTCACCAGGGGTGACTGCAAATCCTTAATTAGATTACTAATTAGAGGAATGATTGGCTGAAGAGTCCTCACACTTGGGTTTGAACAGCTGACCTACAGGTTATCCCAAAATCCTGCATACACACCGGCCCTTTGTCTGTTGGCCACCCCTGTTCTATGCTGTCCTCTATCTTTAAATGCACTAGTTAATTATTTCATCCCATAAAACAGAGCAGTATTTAGAGTCCCTCGTAGAAAGAAATCCTCGAATTTTCTCTGCTGTTATTACTGCTAGAGGAGGTTACTTGATGTCAAGTGTGGATGCGCCCTGTGATAGAGTAGCACCCTGTGCAGGGTGTGTCCCAGCTTAGTGTACTAGACTGCCTGAGGGGATTCCAGGACCCCTGTCACTGTGACTAGAATGTGCAGCTAGAAAGTGGATGGATGGATGCACACAACCAAACAACCAATGGATGGATACACACAACCAAAACACAACCAAAACTTGCTGGACACACTTTCCATGGAAGGATATCCAGAGGGACCTCCATGCAGTGTCACTGCTACTCCAGGTCAAGAGGAGTTACCTGAGATGGACCCGGGATCTTATAGAGATTCCACAAGGTCGTCTCACTGAGTGGCTCCCCCAGGATCGATTAAGGACTCACTGGAGGGGCAATATCCACTGCCTGTCACGGACACCTGGGACTCCCATAGAACAAGCTAGAGTCTGTGCCCTTTTTGTCATACTGCCACTGAAGAAAGCTGTGATTAATTGTATTAACACCATTCCAGTCTAGATCGATTACACTCTGTACATACCTTCCTACCACGATTCAGTTTGGTCTAGGTCGATTACACTCTGAACATACCCCTTCTTGAGTGATTGTGTAAGTGCTGAGCCAATGGGGCTCCCTGCCTTGTGTCATTTTCTTTTTGGCTTTGACCCCAAGTACACTTTGACTGAGAATTGTATATGCAGGTCTTGTGAAATTAATGAACAATAGTGGTTGTCCCAAGTTTTTATACTTTTTTTAAATATTATATTTTATCCGTTTATATTTTATTTTGTTTATTTTATTTTCATTTGCCTCTCCTGGAGCCGACACCTTATCGTGGTGGAGGGGTTTGCATGTTCCAATGATCCCAGGAGCTAAGTTTACCGGGGCTTTATGCCCCTGGAAGGGTCACCTAAGGCAAACAGGTCCGGGGTTGAACTCTGCCAAGGCTGCCCTTTGTCACCGATTCTGTTCATAGTTTTTATGGACAGAATTTCTAGGCGCAGCCAGGGCGTTGAGGGTGTCCGGTTTGGTGACCTCAGGATTAGGTCTCTGCTTTTTGTAGATGATGTGGTTCTGTTGGTCTCATCAGACCGTGACATTCAGCTCTCACTGGGACAGTTTGCAGCCGAGTGTGAAGCGGCTGGGATGAGAATCAGCACCTCCAAATCCAAGACTATGGTCCTCAGCCGGAAAAGGGTAGAGTGCTCTCTCCGGGTCGGGGAGGGGGTTCTCCCCCAAGTGGAGGAGTTTAAGTATCTCGGGGTCTTGTTCACGAGTGAGGGAAGGATGGAGCGGGAGATCGACAGGCGGATCGGTGCGGCGCCCGCAGTGATGCGGGCACTGCATCGGTCTGTCATGGTGAAGAAGGAGCTGAGCCAAAAGGCAAAGCTCTCGATTTACCAGTCGATCTACGTTCCTACCCTCACCTATGGTCACGAGCTGTGGGTAGTGACCGAAAGAACGACATTGCGAGTGCAAGTTAATAAAGTTTTTTTCTGATTCTGATTATGACCTTTCAAATATGAAATCAAAATACTCCACAAGGTGATTATAAACAGGTGCAGATTAGTCCTTTAACTGGAATGAGATCTTCAGTAAAGGGCCTCTGGTGCCACTTTACAATAAGGCTTCCCTTATAAAGGGTTTATGAATGGTTTATAATCTGCTTATTAATTAGGTCGTAACACTTTGTAAATTATTAATAGACAATTTTAAACAAAGTTATAACACTGTATTCTTTTTATTAATGAGTTACTACCATTTACAAGTGGCAAAAGGGAGCCTTATTGTAAAGTGGTCCCGGCTCATCAGTCTGGGAAATCCTCACGAGTCCAAGATCCAACAGGAGAAAAAAAATGGAAAGCAGCATTAATACAATACAAAGGCTGACAGGAGTCACAAACGCTCCATAAAATGGTTTAGATGACCAAGCACAGCCTGAGCAATCCAGCCAGCACAAATACCTGTGCTAATGAGCAGCTAATAATGTAGAGGCGTGCTTAAGGTGTGGAACTAAGAGTGCAAGTTTCCAGAAGGCTGCTTCTGGCTGCTCACTGGCGCCCTCTGATGGCCCTAGCTGCATCTCTCCAAAATACAAAAAAATTTGTGGAAAATTGTTTAAATGCGGGAATTTAGTTTTTAAACACTTTAATAACAACAATAGGTTGACTTCAGGCATGGTGGTGCAGTGGTTAGCACTATTGCTTCACACCTCTGGGACCCGGGTTTGAGTCTCCACCTGGGTTCCATGTGTGTGGAGTTTGCATGTTCTCCCCATGTTGTTGTGCGGTTTTCTCCGGGTGCTCTGGTTTCCCTCATCAGTCCAAAGACATGCTGAAACTGATTGGACTTACTGAATTGTGAGTGGTGTGTGAGTGTGCCCTGCGATGGGCTGCCCCCCTCCCCCCATCCTGGGTTGTTCCCCGCCTATCTCCTACCATCCATTCATCCTACAGTCAATGAGAAAAATGTATAGAAAAGCAATTTTTATAACACTTCTGGAATTAGCTAATACCACATAGCAACAGAGGCTCCGGACCCCCCGCGACCCAGTAGGATAAGCGGGTTGGACAATGGATGGATGGATGGCACATAGCAACAGGCTGATAAGTGTTTTATACAATAATCCATTGGGCCCTTATCAACTTCCATTGCTACAGGATCATTTTAAAATTACAGAAGAGCTATGGGATGAGGCAAAAGAGTCCTGAGCACCCACAGGGCGTTAGGTCCGGGAGTTAAAAAAGACAACCCACGGGGAGGTAGGCCTGGGGCTTTACAAAAACATCACCCACAGGGAGGTAGGCCTGGGGGTTTAAAGAAGATCACCCATGCGGAGGTAGGCCTGGGGGTTTAAAGAAGATCACCCATGGGGAGGTAGGCCTGGGGCTTTAAAAAAGATCACCCACGGGGAGGTAGGCCTGGGGGTTTAAAGAAGATCACCCATGGGGAGGTAGGCCTGGGGCTTTAAAAAAGATCACCCACAGGGAGGTAGGCCCGGGGGTTTAAAAAAGATCACCCACGGGGAGGTAGGCCCGGGTGTTTAAAAAAGATCACCCACGGGGAGGTAGGCCTGGGGGTTTAAAGAAGATCACCCATGGGGAGGTAGGCCTGGGGCTTTAAAAAAGATCACCCACGGGGAGGTAGGCCTGGGGGTTTAAAGAAGATCACCCATGGGGAGGTAGGCCTGGGGCTTTAAAAAAGATCACCCACGGGGAGGTAGGCCCGGGGGTTTAAAAAAGATCACCCACAGGGAAGTAGACTGTTTCTGTGGAGTGACTGGTTAGCACTCAGTCGGGTATGAACTGCTTGAATTTCGGAAAGTTGATATTGCACAACAGGCTTTTTGAGTAGTATAACATATATATTAAGTTGAAGCTACCAGGTGTCATGCCCCAATTGTTCCGATCCACCTGTGTGCTATGCCCCCTTGTTTACCTTGTGTGAAATCCTTTTATCAGCTGTTCCTAATTGTGCTTAATTACTTTGTGGTATTTAAGTATGTATCTGTGAATGTTTGCCCAGTCTGGTCATTGCCGTCAGTTAGGGTTAGGTTTAGGGTTGGGTGTGTTGCTCCGTGGTCCCCGAGTTGCCTTTCCCACATAAATCTTGCGTTTCCCCGGATCCCCGTGCCTGCTTCCCTGCTCCATGCCAACGTGTGCTGTGATACCAGGCTTGATCTCAGTGCAACAGTTTGCATTAAATTATGGTAGGAGATAGTTTATTTAAATATCTCATTAACAAATTAATAACAGCTTGAAAATGTGAATAGTGAGGAGGTGCAGTGGGGGGGTAGATGTAGCGGGAGAAGAAGGATCTTCAAGAATCAGTTCTGTAAATTCAGGCTTGAGAAATGCATTTTGTTTATGTTTAGTTGGTAAAGACTTTAATCCCAAGTGCCATACATTACTGGCAAAGCAGAGTCAGAGGGCACCTGAAGCAATAGGAGTTATGAGACTGAAGGGACCAGAACTGAAGTCAGCCAGCTGACTGGGGGGTTTGAACCCATAACCTTACGATTACAGATAAAGCATCCAAACCTGCTAAACCACAAACACTTCGGCTCTGTAAGTGTTTGGTCATGCTGACCACGATGAGAAGGTACATCTCATTCTCTATAGCTTGGGGGTCACAGTGCAGGGTCAGCTAATGTGTGGTGTCCCAGGAGCTGGGAGTTAAGGCCCTTGCTCAAGAACCCATGGATATGTAACTGTACTGTCAAGATCAGAGCTTGAACCAGCAACTTTTCCGAAGTCAGTCACTTAGCCCACTGAGCCAGTCACAGCCCCGATGGCTACAGGTACAAGTCTGTAGGGCAGTAAAGTGATTTCACTGTTAGACCCCTAAAGGACCCACTGAAAGGCTGACATTAGTTATGTTTAGCACAAGAAGGCAGAGATATTCATCACACTTGGGGGTCCATTTTCTTGTGAATATGAAACACAGCTGTGAAACACTGGGGCGAGTGAGGATTGTGTTAGATATCTAACTGCTAGGTATCCAAAGCCAGAAGGAGTTTTCCTGTGTCATTCCTCTGACAAAAATTGACATAAATGAATGTAGACTTGTAAATACAGGATGACTAAACTATGACTTCTGATTGGCTGCTTTCTACTTGTAAGCTTTTTTTTTGTTGACTGAGCAATAGTTATAACATTCGTAACAATTACATTTCTACAAAACAAATAATGAGTCCTACTTTATTAATTATTATGAGATATTAAATACATGATTAAACAGAGAGCTTGACCCTGGACGATAAATCCCATAATTACATGTGAAGAAAAACATTTCTGTAAAAAAATATTGATGACAGTGGCAATATTGCTTTTCATTTGCAAAAACTGCAGTTTGAAATCTGATAAAGTATTTTTTTTTCACTTTTTTCACAAAACAGAAGATTATCTTCAAAACAGTGGGTGGGCCTAACTTACACTTATAAAGGCTCTCATGTCATGTAACACTATCAGAAAGAGTGGAACTGAGGTAAACTGTATTTTACAATTCCGACAATTACTCTTACAGAGCATTTATGAAAATCTGTGTGCGGGATGTATAGCACAAGAAAGGGTGATGATGCTGAAACATGCACTTTTTTGTTAACTGATTGAATGTGATTGAAGAGCTATGGGATGAGGCAAAAGAGTCCTGAGCACCCACAGGGGGTTAGGCCTGGGAGTTAAAAAAGACAACCCATGGGGTGGTGGGCCTGGGGCTTTACAAAAACATCACCCACAGGGAGGTAGGCCTGGGGGTTTAAAGAAGATCACCCATGGGAAGGTAGGCCTGGGGCTTTACAAAAACATCACCCACAGGGAGGTAGGCCTGGGGGTTTAAAGAAGATCACCCACAGGGAGGTAGGCCTGGGAGTTAAAAAAGACAACCCACGGGGAGGTAGGCCTGGGGCTTTACAAAAACATCACCCACAGGGAGGTAGGCCTGGGGCTTTAAAGAAGATCACCCACAGGGAGGTAGGCCTGGGAGTTAAAAAAGACAACCCACGGGGAGGTAGGCCTGGGGCTTTACAAAAACATCACCCACAGGGAGGTAGGCCTGGGGCTTTAAAGAAGATCACCCATGGGGAGGTAGGCCTGGGGCTTTAAAAAAGATCACCCACGGGGAGGTAGGCCTGGGGCTTCAAAAAAGATCACCCACGGGGAGGTAGTGAAAGTGATTTCACTGTTAGACCCCTAAAGGACCCACTGAAAGGCTGACATTAGCTATGTTTAGCACAAGAAGGCAGAGATATTCATCATACTTGGGGGTCCATTTTCTTGTGAATATCTCTGTGAAACACAGCTGTGAAACACTGGGGCGAGTGAGGATTGTGTTAGGTATCTAACTGTTAGGTATCATTTTCAAACTGTTATTCATTTTTTAAGAAGTAAACTATCTCCTACCATCCATTCATCCTACAGTCAATGAAAAAAAATGATAGAAAAGCTATTTTTTATAACACTTCTGGAATTAGCTAATACCACATAGCAACAAGCTAATATGTGTTTTTATACAATAATCAATTGGGCCCTTATCAACTTCCATTGCTAGGATCATTTTAAAATTACAGAAGAGCTATGTGACGAGGCCAGAGAGGCCTGAGCACCCACAGGGGGTTAGGCCTGGGGGTTTAAAAAAGATCACCCACGGGGAGGTAGGCCTCGGGCTTTAACCCTCTGGGCTCAGTGGTCCCGCCGGTGGGATCTGACAGAAATTTCGCCAAACCGTTTAAATAACTCTACGAGTTTTTGTCATATACACATTTAAAAAACACCCTCAGAAACCTTGGACGGTCTACTTTTGAAATATATATAGGTAGAAACTAAATGTATTTTTACAGCTTCGTGATGCGAATAGAAAGAACAAGAGTGACTGACTTAAGTGTCTGTGTCTCGAAGCAGCTCTGATTGCCTTCCCACTTGCAAATCGCGCTATTCGCATGATATTAAAAAAGGTTACCCACAGGGAGGTAGGCCTGGGGCTTTAAAAAAGATCACCCACAGGGAGGTAGGCCTGATTGTTCCGATCCACCTGTGTGCTATGCCCCCTTGTTTACCTTGTGTGAAATCCTCTCATCAGCTGTTCCTAATTGTGTTAAATTACTTTGTGGTATTTAAGTATGTATCTGTGAATGTTTCCCCAGTCTGGTCATTGCCGTCAGTTAGGGTTAGGTTTAGGGTTAGGGTTAGGTGTGTTGCTCCGTGGTCCCCGAGTTGCCTTTCCCAAATAAACCTTGCGTTTCCCCGGATCCCCGTGCCTGCTTCCCCGCTTCGTGCCAACGTGTGCTGTGATACCAGGCTTGATCTCAGTGCAACAGTTTGCATTAAATTATGGTAGGAGATAGTTTATTTAAATATCTCATTAACAAATTAATAACAGCTTGAAAATGTGAATAGTGAGGAGGTGCAGTGGGGGGGTAGATGTAGCGGGAGAAGAAGGATCTTCAAGAATCAGTTCTGTAAATTCAGGCTTGAGAAATGCATTTTGTTTATGTTTAGTTGGTACAGACTTTAATCCCAAGTGCCATACATTACTGGCAAAGCAGGGTCAGAGGGCACCTGAAGCAGTAGGAGTTATGAGACTGAAGGGACCAGAACTGAAGTCAGCCAGCTGACTGGGGGGTTTGAACCCATAACCTTACGATTACAGATAAAGCATCCAAACCTGCTAAACCACAAACACTTCGGCTCTGTAAGTGTTTGGTCATGCTGACCACGATGAGAAGGTACAGCTTGCTGAGCACAAAGCAGATAGAGAATGCATATCTTTTTCACTTTCACCGATTACTGTTACAACTCTTCTTCAGAAAAGCCAGAGGAAGAGGATGTTGTGTCTGTTATCCCATTCTCTATAGCTTGGGGGTCACAGTGCAGGGTCAGCTAATGTGTGGTGTCCCAGGAGCTGGGAGTTAAGGCCCTTGCTCAAGAACCCATGGATATGTAACTGTACTGTCAAGATCAGAGCTTGAACCAGCAACTTTTCCGAAGACAGTCACTTAGCCCACTGAGCCAGTCACAGCCCCGATGGCTACAGGTACAAGTCTGTAGGGCAGTAAAGTGATTTCACTGTTAGACCCCTAAAGGACCCACTGAAAGGCTGACATTAGTTATGTTTAGCACAAGAAGGCAGAGATATTCATCACACTTGGGGGTCCATTTTCTTGTGAATATGAAACACAGCTGTGAAACACTGGGGCGAGTGAGGATTGTGTTAGATATCTAACTGCTAGGTATCCAAAGCCAGAAGGAGTTTTCCTGTGTCATTCCTCTGACAAAAATTGGCATAAATGAATGTAGACTTGTAAATACAGGATGACTAAACTATGACTTCTGATTGGCTGCTTTCTACTTGTAAGCTTTTTTTTTGTTGACTGAGCAATAGTTGTGAGTAACATTCGTAACAATTACATTTCTACAAAACAAATAATGAGTCCTACTTTATTAATAATTATGAGATATTAAATACATGATTAAACAGAGAGCTTGACCCTGGACAATAAATCCCATAATTACATGTGAAGAAAAACATTTCTGTAAAAAAATATTGATGACAGTGGCAATATTGCTTTTCATTTGCAAAAACTGCAGTTTGAAATCTGATAAAGTATTTTTTTTTTCACTTCAACAAACAGAAGATTATCTTCAAAACAGTGGGTGGGCCTAACTTACACTTATAAAGGCTCTCATGTCATGTAACACTATCAGAAAGAGTGGAACTGAGGTAAACTGTATTTTACAATTCCGACAATTACTCTTACAGAGCATTTATGAAAATCTGTGTGCGCGATGTATAGCACAAGAAAGGGTGATGATGCTGAAACATGCACTTATTTGTTAACTGATTGAATGTGGTTGCTTGTTTGTGTTTTATTCCAGGTCCAACAGAGAACCACCACTGTAAAAGATGAAGCTTGTGGCTTTTCTTACCCTGCTGTGTCTCCTGGTGGTCAATGCTGAAGGTGAAACACAGATCATGTATCACATAGAAAATTATCCGTAAAATCATAGATATGCTAGGAATATTGTGCAGTGGCATGCATGTGGTGCCCTGCAAAATCTGTTTATTTCCAATGACATTCTTCCAGTTTCCATGCTTTTTTCAGTACATTTTTGTGTTGCATAATTTTGATGCTGTGTAAACGATGAAAATGTCAGTCCTTAATCTGCAGTTAGTCTTTCTCCGTATCACTGTCCCCCTCTTTCCTTCCAGAGGTGCAAGACCACCGGTCTCCAAAACAATGTTATCACAAAAATTACTCGGACTTGTACAAAATTGGCATCTACTGTGTGAAGTTCTTCAACAAGCATCTGGACTTCAACACAGCTCGGGTTCTTGTTTCCTTTATTCTTCTGCAGAACTGAGTGTTTTAGACAACATCTGATTAGGAACAGGCATTTCAGAAAAATCTCAGTGAAAAATATTTTTAATAAATACAAAATGTAATAAAAAAAATTAAAGTTCATTGGGGAAAGCGATTAATTGTTTTATACAATTTTTAAGAATAATTTTGAATATTCAGGTCTATTTTAAATGATCTATATTTATTTACTTTATTTAAGCCAGGGTTATAATATTTATTTACTCAAAATATGCCAGTTATTACATTCACATGCAATTTAGTCCAAATAAACCAGTGCTATGCAAATATTTTTGCTATGTTAATTTGTCTATGGAATAACATTTTTAAACCTGAGAGATGCACCCTTTGCTATATTTTAAATATACGATTATAAGTCCTATTTATTTAAACATACATCCATTTTCCAAACACCACACCCAGGTTTAATCCTAGGTTCTGTATCCTTTAAGTTTTCACTAATTAGTCCCTTCTTCTCTACACTTTAGGTCACATGTCAGAAGTCCTTTAAGTATGGTGAACTCGTGAGTGTCCACAGCAAAGCTGCCAACAACCTGCTGACCAGTTTGATTTCGAGCTCGCACATCGGTTATGCCTGGCTTGGTGGATTCTTACAGGTAAGTGAGAATATTGTGAGATTCTCTTGAGCTGGGGTGAGATACAGATGCAGATACAGGAGCAAAAGGAGGGAACAGGGACTTTGTGTAAAGAACATAAGGATGACGATATCTGGGCTAGAAGGACAAAAGGGCTGGATATGGGGTCAGGAGCATCTACAGAACAAAAGCATTTGATACCACATAAAGCAAACTGCATGTGGATGGGACCTGTCACCTTGTCACCTGACCTTTTCCCACATCACATGATCCATGCCCTTGCCCCTTGTCTTATGCCGATTGAATAACTAAATGTATTGAAATTTTGCAATCAACACCAAAAGCACTAAATTCTTCCTTATGTCATAATGTTGTACATTTAGCAGTAATATTTAATGGCCAATTTCAATATCCTTTATTTAAATAACCTCCACCTCACTCTTTCCCAGGGATCAAACTGGATTTGGACAGATGGGTCGGTATTTGACTACCATAGATTTGTGAGTGGTCCAGAGACAAATAATCCACAATGCAGTGCTTTGAAAGGTGAGAAAAAAATTAAAGCTTAGTTTTTAATTATGTGGCAGTGAGTGGCTCAGTGGGCTTAGTGTCTGTGATGGGAAGATTGTTCAAGAAAGGAACTTTCTAGTTGTTTTGGCAAAATATGTTCTGTATCTGAGCATTTTCTAACTATCAGGACCAGTAAGAATGTGTGCATATGCAGTAGACCTAGTAATGAATAAACTGAGTCTTCAACAGGCAGTAAATCATGCTGGGATTCTTAGCATTTTTCAAAGCCTTCATCACTCATGTTCTCATTTGTTTATTGTTCTGTTTTAGAAAGTGGATCCTGGGTCCCAATGAACTGCAGCAAAGCCCTGCCATTCTACTGCGCATTTCCGGAATACTACAGGAACAAGAAATGACGAGCAAAACGGATGATTTAAAAAAAAAAAAGTCCGAGCTTTGGCTTGCTTTCCATTAGGCCCTGCAGAGCAGAAATCAGGAATGAAAAAGAATATTATTATTAAAGAGAACAGTGGAAAAATATTTCAAACATGTATGCATTGCTAAGCTGACTTCAAAGCATATTAAAAAGTAATAAAAACAGCTGCATTTGAAACAACCAAGTGGCTGACTTTTTTGATCATATATACCCATATAATGCGTTGTATAGATTCCCATTGTTCACTGCACATTAACATTGGGTTAAATCAGGAAGTAACTGATAGAGAGTGAAAGGAAATAATTAACGACCAAGTCGGTTTTTAAGCCACTTTTATTGAAAATGTATATATTTCTATATTTTTATAAAAACCATAAATATATTTTTAAAAGTTTTATTTCTAACAGTAGAGTAGATATATTGGTAAATCCTTTACATTCGTTTCTGCTGTAACTTAAATACACTATATCAGGGTTCTTCAAATCTTGCCCTCTATTCCAAATCCAGCCTTGTTTTCAGTCCTCCCAAGTAGTTAGTTTAATAATCACTGATTCTGATTAGTCAGAGGCTTCACACCTGGCTCACAGGTAAAGGAAGGCTGGAAAACCAGCAGTGCTGTGACCGCAAGGGTGCTTGGATCATGATTTCTATAACCCTGCACTATATGCTTAGTGTACGCAGAGGTGGTCATTTCAGTTTTCAGAAACTAAAAATCCAGAACAAGATTTTGTTTCAACTAACCAGTTGCGATTGACAGTCAGAGAGTACTGAGCTAGTTGGGCGAAACTGTAACTTGCAATAAAATAAAACGTAATTAAAATAGTAATACTAATACAAGAAAATGGAGAAAAAAACAACATAATAAATATGCAATAACAAACAGAAAGTCTTATTGAAGAAGAAAAAACAGTGGAATAATATGGGAGGTATTTTCTGCAAAAAATAACGTGAAAATGATAAAAAGAAAATACAATCTCCACATTGCCATTTAGTTTCCAGTCTGTGCGCAAAAATCCTGCAAAATGAAAATTGAAATGAAATAGCACCATTTGCATTTTAATTTCCACTCAAGTATATGAGTCAGATGTGAAAAATTAAAAGCCCTTTTTGTCTTTTCATTTTCCCGTTTGACTTTTCATTTCCTACTTTGCCTTTTCATTTTCAAGTTCACGACATGAAAATATGTTAATGAGAGCGGGCGGTTGGCGGAGCTACGGATCAGCGTCACATGCTGCACAGTTTTTAGTTAAGGCAATTTTGAAAATACGAAATAAAATATGAACAGAATTTTTAATTATGACACACATATTTATGCAGGTATGCCATTGTAAGGAAACACGGAAATTAGCATGGGCCAGACTGCCATGTTTTCAGCTAGGTAGCTATCTGGCTTAGGCTAATTTCAGTGTCATTAGAGTGGCATGCCTGCTGTGTACTATATGCATTTCATATTTACCTTACCCAAGACCTCCGCATTCCATTTGGAAATATGGCTTCTTATTCAAATGAGTGTGAACAATTGATGAAAGTGTCATGTGTTTTCCTCCCATGGTAAAAAGAGATGTAAAACATTGTTCAAATAAAGTGGGTGATGCATGCCAGTATAAAGTATTATTCGTGCCGTTTTTTTGAGATACTGCTCTTCCGTATTATACATATTGATGATTTGTTTGTATTTAATTTTTCCGAATGGTTTTTAGATGTACGAGAGAAGCACACTAATGCCGGAATGCTTTGTCCTACGGGTACGGCAGCGATTCATTCCCTTTACTACAGTCCGCTACGCATTGTCCGCTGATCAGTGACGCGGTGCATTCTGGGACATCGATCCGAAGCCGCTGTCTCACTAGTGCTGCAAAATGATGGTGAGTGTCTGTGCGATGTATTATCGTGTAGAAATCATCGCCATCGGAGTATTTATGTTAAATGCGGAGTCTCTAACGTGTTCGCTTTAAGATAAGGAATGTGTCTTTTCTAAATTAACGTTATTATTTGTTCATGTTCATTTTGGCTGTATTTTTTTCGTAATGAATGTGTGCTGCCGGGTGGCTGTATCCTTTAAGACAAGTTTCTTCAGCAGTATGTTGTGATTTTACTGTCGTAATATAGTGTTGTCTTAATTTACATATATGGAATTATTTGAGGACGAAAACATACAAAAAAAAATTTAAAGAAAAAGAAATGCGCTATTTGGCTATGTAGTTAGCCGGTGTTTTCTACGTCATCACCCTGCGACAGTGGTGTGATTGCCGTTATAGGTGAAATATTGCATTTATTCTGTGGAAATGGTATTGAAATGACCTGGCAACTAACATTTAAATTTGTTAGTTGATCTTCTGAGCAGTTATAAATTTATTATATTACATTATTCGACTAGTTAACGCACCAAACATTAACGTAGATACGAATGAATATACAGTATTTTCTGTTTGAAATGTTTAGTTCGGGTTTTCCAAAACCAAATTAACGCTGTAAATGTTGGTATTAAGGTGTAAATGGCGATCTTAGTGATCAGATCTAGATGTGTTATAGGATTATATTCAAAAACACCATTGGGAGAGTGTTTCTGTGCTGATGGTTGTACATGTGTTTGATATATTAATCAAGCACACCAGTGTTGTCAGTGAACACTTATCAGCACCTCAGAATCCCATTATGCAGAGTCTCCTCTGTCCCTGCAGCCCACTCCAGTCATCCTGCTGAAAGAGGGGACAGACACCTCCCAGGGTGTCCCTCAGCTTGTCAGCAACATCAACGCCTGCCAGGTGATCGCCGAGGCAGTGCGCACCACCTTGGGCCCCCGTGGTATGGACAAGCTCATGGTGGACAACAGAGGTGAGAGCAGAGCTGTTGGGCTGTGAAGGAGCGTGGCTTGGATCCCCAACACACACAAAATTCTTTTCTGGTGGCAAAGAAAACTTGCAGGGTGGTGATAATCCAGGTTTATTTAAATGAACTTGGACCCACAAATTCACTTCGCTAAACCAGCTGAGTTTGGCATAAGCGGGGTTTGACCCCTCAGTCTCACACCAGTATGGAATGCAGTTCATTGTCAAATACTGTTGCACTTTGCATCATTGTGTTCTTGTTCAACTGCCCTGTGTGCCTTTAATTGCCTCTGGGGGACAAATAAAGTTTTTTTGAATTGAATTTGAATTTGTATCTGGGCTTTCTGTCCTTTTTGATTGATCTGCTTAAATCTAAAATACCACAAAAGAAAGAGGCTGCCTGGCTAGCAGTAAGCATTCAGACGCAGCTTAAGAGTGTAACTAAAACCTAAGTCCGGTACATTTTCAAATGAACATAACTGTTACGCATTGGTGGTATAAAGAGATAAATGCACCAGTAATTTCTTGACGTAACAGCACAAAAGCGTATTTATTTTTTGCACATTTTCACTGTTATGACAAGAATGTTTAACTATAAAATTTGCTGCTGAATGAAAAAAATTCAGTATACCCAAACTACCGTAGTATACCCTATTCTGTCGCACCCTTTTTTTTTGCTTGACTCTGCAAATACCCTGGATAATACACCCTAATGTGTATCATGCCTTCATTCTATTGTCAGCTTTTTGTGATCCCACATTATGTGCAGATCTTAGTTTCAGTTTTGGTTTATCTCTGGTGGTTGTGCTAGCCATGTGTGTTTCCATGGCAACATTCTGGCCCTAGGGTTTATGCCACGTGACATAAGGTGTAACAGCCCCAGAAATGAGAAGCGGAGCTAACAATTTTCTGCAGAGGATATTGTCACTTGATGCAGCTGGATACTTTTAGGCGCTTTAGTTAAATCTGTGTGATTTTTTCAGTGAGACCGGACATAAAATGTATATATTTTTTTTTCTTTTTCAATAGGAAAAGCGACCATATCCAATGACGGAGCCACTATCCTGAAGCTCCTCGATGTGATCCACCCCGCAGCCAAAACCCTGGTGGACATAGCCAAGTCTCAGGATGCTGAGGTTGGTGCTGAGCCAGCCGTGTGCGATGCTAGTGCCGGGTGAGCCGCTCTCTCTGACGGCCTTTGGCGTGCCATTCATTCCACAGGTGGGCGACGGCACCACCTCAGTCACCCTGCTGGCGGCCGAGTTCCTGAAGCAGCTGAAGCCGTACGTGGAGGAGGGTGTGCACCCCCAGACCATCATCCGCGCCTTCCGCACGGCCACTCAGCTGGTAGGTGACTCGGAGCAGCCTCCCAGAGGGGGCCTTTGTTGGAATTAGCCAGCCGCTAGCAGCTTACCACTATGCACCTGAGGCTGCTGCAAGAGCCGATAACACCTTTACAATAGACATGGCGGCGTGACAGACCTGGGCTTCCTGTGTGAGTCTTGTTGTAGACTTCAGTTGCTCGCCTGCTCATCTCAGCAGTCTGCTCACAGCTTCGACGTTTTTGTATCAGATGCGGGGGGTTTTAACAGTGTTTGTGGGTTCTCATTTAGTCTGACTGTTACAAATACTGCACGGTCAGATTTATTATGTTGAACATCTCTATTTTTCTGCGAATGAATTGTAGTTTGTGTTTGTGAGGTGTGGAACTTTGTGGTCTGGGGAAGGCCTTGTCTGGCTGCAGCTTTGGTTGTGATGCCTAATAAATGGCATTTCAGCATCGTGTAATTTCTCTTCTTATTTTCTATTCATAGGCAGTGAAGAGGATCAAAGAAATAGCAATTAGCGTGAAGAAGGACGACAGGGAGTAAGTATTCCTTCAGAGTGATGACACGCTGTAAGGCCTCTGTACTTGGATTTAATATGACGTTCTGATTGGCTACATGTGGCAAAGCATATAAAGTTTGAATGGGACCTAATTTATCCCAACAGTTTTTCACAAGAATAAACTTTTTTTGTCTTCAGGTCAGCAGTCTTGCGGGATGGGCAGCTATTAGTTTGGTGTTGAATTTAAATGGTTAAAGAGAACTGCGTATGCATATCTATTGGTCAGCAGATACAAGAACAGGGAACACATTTTGTTTGGAAGGACCAGCAGGGGATAGTTCCGTTCAAGTAAAAATCCAGGCCAAGATTTTGTTTCACCCAACCAGTTGAGTACTCTGTGACTCTTTATGTTCAACCTTTTGGTTGAAACAAAATCTTGGCCTGGATTTTTACTTTCTGGAGCTGAACTACCCACCGCTGAGAGAGTAGTAAGGTCTGTTTCCCCAGCATCTGGGGGAGCCATGTTTTAGATAATTTATTTTAGCTTCTGAGCTGTTTAAAGTTGTAGGCCGTCATCTCAGAGTGAACGTCAGTGAGCTTGGTGGTGCTGCATCTGCATTGCCGTCACTGACCTTTGAACCCGCCTGTAAGGGAGCAGAGGAGCCTCCTGGAGAAATGTGCCGCCACGGCTCTGAACTCCAAGCTCATCGCCGGCCAGAAGGACTTCTTCTCCAGGATGGTGGTGGATGCTGTCATGATGCTGGACGAGCTGCTGCCGCTCAAGATGATCGGGGTGAAGAAGGTGCAAGGGGGAGCTCTTGAGGTAAAAACCATCATTCTGTTAATAATCACGTGATCAGGCCATCAACTAATGGATTATTTGCAGCACAGCACTGGGTTTAAAGAAAAGTTCAAATACAAGAGGTATTTTTAAGTCATAGTTGTTAAAATTTATACACAGTTTAGAGAACCCAGAGTTACAAAGTGGCATAGAAACAAAGATCAAAGCTTAATCAAGGTCGAATTAAACATTTCTTTCGAGAAACACGCTAAATAACTAACCCTGCATTAGGGCTGGGCATCGTTCAAAATTTTTCGATACCAGTACCAGAATGATACGTTGATTTTGATACCGGTTCCTGAACAATACTTTTTTTCAATACCAATATGTTTTTAAATCAGTTTCAACAACAAAAGTATGTTAAACGTTACAGCACAAATCTTTCATTTGTACAGGTCGTTTGGTTAGTTATTGGTGAGTTACTGGGTTCGTTATGGCAAACATAACAGGACACGGCCTATTATTTTACTTGTATGACTCGTGACGTTTATATTTCATTATTAAACCGGGCTGGCAGATCGATCTTTCATTTTCCCACAGAATAAAAGGTGGTACGTTATTCTGTTAATAAGCACTGGTACCTTTCACCGCCGGCATGGCCAATAAATGGAGACGTAAGCGTAACGGTATTCAGTCTTATTGGGGTGCAAAAATAATTCCATCTACAGTCTTTTTTACTGCACTTCCATAGTAACTTCCATGTTAGTGCCAGTGCTTGTGATCAAGCAATCAGCAAGTTTATCACTGTAAGCACCTCCACTGCATTGCCAGTGACTTTAGATCTTTACATAAGTACACCAGTGTTAACAGTACAAAGCACAGTTTTGGGTTCATGCTGCCTTGGAATTTCAGTATAGCAGGAAAAAAAATTGTTTTGAAATTATTTATTATTAAACGGGCAGACAGTTTGAAATACTGGTAAACCAAAGGCAATGTTTGTCAAAGTATTGGAATTACAAAACCTGGATGCGTCCAGTTAACTATGCTCGGGTCCAGCTCTTTGGCGTGGGTTAAAGAGAACTGTGCTCAGGCATGGGATGGAGCCATCACGCTAGTCAGACTTTTGGCGATGTCATGTCAAATTAGCATGTTGGATGTGTTTCCAGCAATGAATGCAAGTTCAGTATAATGGAACCGGCAGTCTTGGATGTGTCAGCTTCTCTGGTGTGGGTGTAATCTATTGGGAAACCAAAATATTCCAAGCCTGACAATTATGATTATAGTCAGCAAATATGACTAACTAGCATTAGCTGTGACCAACTCACAGCCACAATTAGCATAATATTTTCTGTGTTAAACTTCTACTTGTGAATTTAGGTTCTGTCTGTGTCAATAAATGTATACTTTCATTTCATTGTGCATACCGAACCTAAAAAATGAATATTACAAATATGCAACTAGTCAATGACATCAATAAGTGAAATCATTTATTATCAACGTTATTAATTAGTTGTTGCAGCCCTACACATGATCAGCGTGTCTTTTACTTAAGTCAGGTCATATAGCTTCTGAATGTGAAAGGCTGTCTGTGTGTACATATGGTTGGGGTGAGAAATCATATTTCAATATGCTCCTGTAGAGGAGATTTTCTGCTCATCTCTCTCGTGCTGTGCATGGCACTCTGTTAAGCCCCGTTCTTCCTTACAGAGGATATTTAGGCTGTAAGATGACATCACAATTGGCTCCCTGGATCTCAGCATGATATTGCAGTGTTTTTTCTACTATGTTGGCGTTACATGAAACATGAATGAAGTGTATGTTATGCTTTTGCATGTATGTATATATACATGTATACAGACCTGTGGTGCCGCCCCCCCCTTTTCCCGCCCGTACCCGCGCCACTCACTCGCCCACTTTCCTTCCCGATCAGGACTCTCAGCTGGTGGCAGGCGTCGCCTTCAAGAAGACCTTCTCCTACGCCGGCTTCGAGATGCAGCCCAAGAAGTATGAGAATCCGAAGATCGCCCTGCTGAATGTGGAGCTGGAGCTGAAGGCGGAGAAGGACAACGCTGAAGTTAGGGTCAAGTCTGTGGAGGTGCGTTTTTGAACACGGCGTTCTGAGATGCTCTTTGACCTTTCATTTGTTATTTAAATACACTGGAATTAATATCAGGATCTGGCATGTTAGTGGAAAAATTTGGAAAAACATTTTTTTCCCTGCAAAATTAGTTTGTATTCTTGGTGACTATTTTGTGTAATATTAGCTTCAGGCTTTTTCTGTTCCCCATCCAGTCTTGACCCGTTCTCTCATAACCTTTCTGCCTCCAGGACTACCAAGCCATCGTGGATGCAGAGTGGAACATCCTGTACGACAAGCTGGAGAAGATCTACAAGTCTGGGGCCAAGGTGGTGCTGTCCAAGCTGCCCATCGGCGACGTTGCCACACAGTACTTTGCCGACAGGGACCTCTTCTGTGCTGGGAGAGTACCGGAGGAGGACCTCAAGAGAACCATGATGGTAAGAACATAGAGGAACATAGAGGAAACTGATGTTATGTGACACAAATCTTCCTGTTTACATGCTTGCAGGTAGGTCTGGGTCAGTATTTGCACTGAAACATGTCACTTTTACGGTGCTCATGCACCGTGTCTAATCCCACTCTGCCTGATATATTTGGTATATTTGTGAGGTTTGTTATCCTGATATCTGTATACAGACTGCAAACAAAATGCTGGGAATGTGCTAAAGGGAGGCTGACTGACAAAGAACGCGGCCCGCTGTCTCATACTGCCCAGAGGCACTAAACGGGGGCGAGGGGTGGGATCTGGGGGCGACTGGGAGCAGGCACACAGGCTCCGCCTCCATCCTGGATGCTCTCTAACCTTTGCTCGATTAGCAGCGAGACGGATGAGCAATATGGCGATTTAGTTTTGGGAAGCATCACTGCTGCGATTGACGCTTGTCGAATGGACAGAAAGGTCCGCTCGGGCAGAGGGTATGGGGCAGGGATCTGCATGTACATCAGTGACCTGTTACTCAGTACACTGTTAGACAGAATATGCAGTAATAGACCAGGGATTGGAAGCTTTTTTTTTTATTATTTACCCAGGAAATTTGTTTGGACGCGGTTGTCTGGCCGTAATGATGTGGGCCTTGTCAAAGTCACTCAAATCGTTATCTCTGCCCATTTCTTCTGCATTCAAAGTCAGCTACGAGTATTAAATGTTAGCTTTGTGCCATTGTTAGGAGATAATCGACAAGCTAGCTTTTGTTATGATTAGCACGTCTCCAAAGATCAAGCACGTGAGCATGATACATGCAGTTAAGATCCCCTAATGCGTAGCTTCCCAAGCTTGTCAGCCAGGACCCCTATTCTGCAGAACCTCCTTGGTAGAATTCGGGGGCCTCTCAGTAGATTTATCACAATCAGCTCCATTGGAATTTGTTCATGTTTGTAAATTTTGATTGACCTATCCTGTAAATCATCTTGCAACCTCTGCTTTGGGAACCGCTTGCCCTAGTGTTTCAAAACTGGCATTTTATTGGAAGTGCTGCCTGATTCTGCCCTTTTCCTGTGGAATAACTACTTGTGTTGCGTTTTTTTTTTTTTTTTGTTATTTGATATGGCCTTTACATGCTGTGCAAATGTATCTCTTTGAATCTGTGCAAATTGTACCGTCTACTTATATGCATGCAATGTGTCCTCCAGGCCTGCGGAGGTTCCATCCAGACCAGTGTCGGATCTATGAGTGACGACGTACTGGGGCAGTGTGGTCTCTTTGAGGAGGTGCAGATTGGAGGGGAGAGGTAATTTCTTTCTGTACCTTTGGACTCCAGTGAAAGGCTTTGTTTTGTTCTGTTTAGCTATAAAGACTAACCTGAGTACATCTGCATACTGATCGGGCCTCATAGACTGATTGGGCATTAAGGGCTGATCCTTTTGGGTCCAGATGTCACATTTGCTGCAACTAATGATTTGACAGCCACAGTGATTGTCTTGCTTGTGGTCATTGACTAAGATGATTAATCGTCCCATGTGCCCCCCCCCCCCCCCCCCCCCGGGCAGGTACAACTTCTTCAAGGGCTGCCCTAAGGCCAAGACGTGCACCATCATTCTGCGAGGCGGTGCCGAGCAGTTCATGGAGGAGACGGACCGCTCTCTGCATGACGCCATCATGATTGTGCGCAGGGCCATCAAGGTCAGCGGGTGGCTTCTTCCCATATGACTCTAGGGGCGTTTTATGAATTTGTGACATGACTGCCGATAATTAAGATAATAAACCCTTTGTATAAATCAGCGCTCCTCAAATCTGGCCCTTTATTCCAAATCCAGGCCTTGTTTTCAGTTCTCCCAGGTAGTTAGTTTAATAATTACCGATTCTCATTGGCCACAGAGGCTTCACACTGGGCTCACTGGTAAAGGAAGGAAATATAAATATAGCTATTAAACAAGTTATATAAGCTGTTTGAAAGTAAGGACTCAAGGATCAAATCCCTCATGGCAGTGAGGTGCCAGTGCAGTGTGTGGTTCGTCTAGTTGTGTTTTTGTGGGTGTGTGACAATCTCCTCTGCTGCTAGAATGACTCCATAGTGGCGGGAGGCGGCGCCATCGAGATGGAGCTGTCTCGTTACCTGAGGGACTACTCCCGCACCATCCCGGGCAAGCAGCAGCTGCTGATCAGCTCCTACGCCAAGGCGCTGGAGGTCATACCCCGCCAGCTGTGTGACAACGCTGGCTTTGACGCAACCAACATCCTTAACAAGCTGAGGGCCAAGCATGCCCAGGTCTGCCTCCCACACACACCGCAATACAGACCAGCATCCTTAACAAGCTGCAGGCAAATAACTTGTACTGCAAACACAAACATGGCCACTGTCATACTTACATTGAGCTTGTAGTCGTTTAATATAGTCACCTATGAAACCTGTTTACAGTAACTAGTGTTATTCGATCTAGATGAGTGTTGGAATGCATTTATGCGTTTTAAATCCCCTTATCTGGTGCATAGGTCATACAGGTTGAAGCTGTCAGTGGGACAGGTTCTGTTTCCATGCCAATGGCTTTACGCGTGACTTTCGCCCCCTACAGGGTGGCATGTGGTACGGCGTGGATGTGAACAACGAGGACATCGCCGACAACTTCCAGGCATGCGTGTGGGAGCCGGCGGCGGTGCGCATCAACGCCTTGACCGCCGCCTCCGAGGCCACCTGTCTCATCCTGTCTGTAGACCAGACCATCAAGAACCCCCGCTCCACCGTGGACGGCCCGCCCGCGGGACGGGGGCGAGGCCGCGGCAGACCACACGCCCACTGACCACAGCGACATTCCAGGAACCAACAGGCGCGCACCCAGTGCTGAGTAGAGATCTAACTAGCTGACAATAAACTAGCTGTTTATTCTTTCCTAGTTACAGTGCTGGGTGTTAAACAGCTCTGCTGTGTGGGTTGAGGCGTTATGATAATTAGCCCTGAAATAAGCTATGAGTCATACTGCCCTCTTTACTGAAATAGCACTGAGGCAGGACAGCTTGCCAAGCCGTGCCCATTACCATGTAAGTCACTCAGTGGACCTATTTATTGGGCTATTAAACATATTTGTTAAACATGTCTGGTGTCTGTTCAGTGGGATTTGAATTTGGTTTGGGCCTGGGTCTCAGGAGGAGACCCTTTTCAGAAGTGAAGCTTAATCTTTATACCTTTGGACACTTGAGTACTTCATGCCTCATTTGTATGTAGTATAATACCATCAGAATGTAATACCTCCGCCCACTCAGTCAGGGAAAAAGAAAATGATTCAGCTTAACTGGTCCTGAACTTGGCCCAAATCTGCACCAGAAGCTGCTCACAACACATTTTAAAAAACTGTTTTTGAGTTTTTATACCACAGCAGGTTTGATAACTCCTGGGGTTTCACATTGTTTTGATGTTTGGTGGCCATACAGGTCATTAATGTCCTTGCTGTGCCACTTGCTGCACTCATTTCTAAGAACATTCTGGTGCTTTTGGTAACCCTAGTAATACCCAGACATTAGGAAGCTAGACACAAACTTCAGTCCAGGTCCAAAATCCTGTACAGCTCGTATGTACAGAACCCTTCATTTGAGCGCTAGTCTTGACAATTGCTGCTCAAACGCCCCAATGCCGTATTGGTGACGTACAGATGGGAGGAGGAACCTCAGGGTTGCAGCTTTTATATGGCTTTGAAAGCAGGAAACATGCATACAAGAAGTAGGATTAGGGTTACATGCTTGTACAATATAGTCTACAATTTAATGAGTATGTAATCAGATTAGGTAGGTTCTGGAATGATGTGGTCTTGGAGGAATGAATGAAGACTATATGGCAGGGGAACATAAATGCAGACAGGCTTTGGGGTTGCTTAGGGAACTCCACATTCCAGTCATAGATGCATCCATGTAAACGAGAAGTGACACGTGACAAAGCTGTGTTTCAGTTCACTCTTGTGGCTGGAGTTACAGATTTAGTACTTAAAAAAATACATAAAACCATAAATAATGTTGCAGTGTACTCTGCTGTTCATAAATATTTCAGATTATGTGTTCCACATGCATGGTAATACAAAATATATGTATGTTTTATGGGCTGTCTGGACTGTACAGTGATAGACATAAACAGTGTGACAGAGTCCTGTAGAAATGGCTTGGTTGTAAAGTTTTCCTGCCAGTAGGTGGTGCTGCTGTAATTACTCAAGGGATTCAAAGACCTCACCTCAGTCCACTTAGTAAGAAATGGTTAAAGTCAGATAAAGGTAGTACTGAGTATGCTGTCTTTCATTTGGTAATGAAAAAAATGAGGCATCCAGCGACTGGGAGTGACCAAAGTCATTTATCATATGAAAGAGTGACTTCTCTGCAGATATTCCAGGGAATATCAAAGGACTTCAGAAAGCTCACTTGGGCTTTCCATATTGTCGCTGAGTGGATGTAGAAGCTGAAGGAGCAGAGGCTGTCCAGGAGATGGAGCTAGAGATAGAAAAGGGGGATGCCCCCATAATCGTAGCTGAGTAGGAGTCTGAGTCTTCATCTTGTCCCGTTTGCTTGCCAGGCAATCAGTTGGACAAGAAGTCTATATTGGCACGGACAGAGCAGTTGGTGGCCACGTCTATGGCGGTCACCTTGATCTCAGTGTCGCCGAACTGCATGGTGGCCCTGATCTCCCGGCGCTCGGGTCCGCTGGCCTCGGGCAGATCCAGAGTGATGGCCCCGCATTTGCGCACGCTCGGGTCGGTGATGTAGACCACGTCGTCCGTGGTGCTGCAGTAGATGTTGATGATGATCTTGCGCTGGCCCGAGCGAGCCGGCGTGTAGCTGCGCCGGACCACCTCACCCAGCGCCACCGACTGGTCCACGGACACAAAGCGGTCCAGCACGTCCGTGCACCACTCTCGGCCGTCCTTCACCAGAAGCTTGTCCCGTGGGTGCCGGCCCGGCACGAAGCGGTTCAGCACGCCCACGCCGTAGGTAACTGGGCAGCGGCGCACGCGCACCACCGTGGGGTCCAGGCCGAACAGCACAGCACCTTTCAGGATCGTCAGGCCTACATCCTGCGGGATGATGATGCGACAGCTGCGGCCCAGAACCGCCTGCACCGCCTGCTGCAGCATGGGTGACTCCGCAAAGCCACCCACCAGGAACAGGAAACGCACACCTTGCACTTCCGGTTTCTTCATCATGTCCTCTGTGTGAGAAAGGGGTATCACTGACCGTTACCACCTAATCAATGTCAAGAAGGACACTTTGAGCTAGCACAGGATTGGAAAACGACCATTTCAATCGAAATGACTTGGATTTCACTTAAGCACTGCATTCTTGCCTTGTGCTGATTGCTCAGTCTTGTGTAATCATGCATGTGTCACTAATATTAATGTGAAACAGCTGGATGAGTCTTTGAATCAAGGAAACAAACCAGTCAAAGCACAAGAAGACCTGAACTCTGTAGCCCGAGCACGGGAGCCTTTCAGTTTGAAAATAGTTTGTAAACTATTTTCAAACTGAAAATAGTAGCTCCCATATTAGGTGGTAACCCTAGTTATATCCAGACATTATGAAGCTGGACACAAACTCCAATACAGGTCCAAAATTATTCCAGGATACAGCAATGTCTCTGACGCCGGACATAATAAAACAATATCTTGGTATTACATAAAGAAAACTGAAATACAGTCCTCTGGAAGAAAAGGGAAAGAAGACTGTAAACGGAGGGTTATTAAAGGTGAAGGAAGGGGGGGAAACGCCGAGGGCCAGAGTTAGAAACAAGGCGTGGGTGAGCCTGACCTATATGCCTGACGATGTTGTTAATGGTGGGCTGGAACAGCTCCTTCATGGCCTCAGGAGTGAGCCTCAGCATGCCCTGGGAGGACCACTTCACGATGTTCATGCTGGAAGAGAAGCCCGAGTTAGACCAGCTCTGCACACAGGTACGTACAGTACGCTGATGGCCTTCCGTTTCAGTGCGGTCACTAAAAGGGACACAAACACAACACAGACTCGGTAGGTTTGCTAAAAATGGGAGCAAAAATGAGTTGCTTTAAGAGGCGACAGCTGAGGCAATTCAAAACCTTTGTGCTGCAAACAGCCTTCTACAGCACTACTGTGGGATCCGTGCTTTCAGCCCCGAGGCCCGCAGAGCCCTGCAAGGGCTCCGAGAAAATCACCAGCAGAAAACTGCCCACCCTGCAGGACGTCTACATCGAGCGACGCAGGGCCAGGGCATTAAGCATTATCAGGGATACTCACCACCCCTGCCATACACTGTCCCAGTGGCTGTACTCAGGCAGGCGGCCCAGGAGCTTTATAGCTGGGACTGAGAGGCTGAGGAGGAGGTTCTACCCCCAGGCCATTAGGGTCATTAACACCACCAATGAAAAACTAAAAGAAGCTATAACTGCAACCTGCACTTTAAATATTTTCTCATATTTTCATATAACTTTTATCTTTACTTTTATGTTTCCATATTTTCAATACTTATTTTAACTTGCGTTATATAATTTGGTTATCCTTCTACCTTGTTGGCTGCACAGTCTGGAGTAGCAGCAATTTCATCTCACTGCTGGTGTAGCAGGACATTCATGCATGGGACTAATAAAAATCTCGATTCTTGAGTAATAAAGCACACGCACTACTTTTCAGTGCTCACACTGGACAGAGATGGGAGGAAGCAGTGAAGTACTACACACACACCTGCTTCCCCTGAATATCGTTCACTGTGGATAACATAGGAAGGGGCAGGAAATGTCAACTGGAGTGGCCATCAGGGACCAAGTATATTTATGGGGGTGGCATTAAGCAAAAAGGAAATGATCCACTGAAATGTTTGGTAAGATCATTAAAACAATGTTTGCAATACAAGCACCTAATCTAGAAATAAATACTTCTAAAAGTATTTTAAATTCACTTCACATTCTTAAGCCATGTAAACATTAACTGAAGTTGTTTTTTTGTGGGGTGGCAGCGAGGAGAGCTATGTACTTACTATTTACTTTGATCCGGCTCCTGGGAGTTTTACTTATGCAAAAATGTTCTGAGGGCAGAACGAAAAATTATTGGTTCAGAGAGATAACCAACCAGATTGTAGTGGAGGAGGGTCCATGAAATCTGATTAGTTGGTCTGACATCTGACCAAGATCTGATTGGTTATCTCTCTGAACCAATCATTTTTCATTGTGGCCTCACAACATTTTTGTGTAAATAAAACTCCCAGGAGCTTAGATCTGCTCCTCACCAGAGATAAATAAAGCATAGTCTGTGTTGGCCAGGGCTGCCCAACCCAGCTGCTGGAGATCTACCACCCTGCAGAGCTTAGGTGCAGCCCTGAGTAGCATACCTGATACAGATTATCAGGCCATTCAGTACCATAGCTGGCTTTCATAGTGAGATGTTACTGATTATCTGTATCAGGTATGTTACATTTGGGCTGCACCAAACTCTGCAGGGTGGTAGATCTGCATGAGAGGGTTTGGAAAGCTCTGATGTAGGCATGCAAATATTTCATACTTATCCTGAGAGAGGGAACAAAGACATACACATCTGATGGGCTTTACTATAACTCCAAAAAACATTAAATAAAAAGAACCATCAAAGAGCTCACTTGCTCTTGCGAAGGGCGGTCTCCACACTGTGGCCTCGGTGTCTCTTGTAGAAGTCGATGAAGGAGAAGGGCAAAGTGATGTTGAGGGCGGTGGCCCGGCCGGGGGATGCAGTCCTCTTGCGGGCCTCGAAGGCGATGGTGAGGTCCACCCAGGCGGCCGGCCTCTTGGCCTTGAAGCTCTCGATGAAGTCGGCTCCGAAGATCTGGCACAGCATGGCCTCGAAGGCCATGTCTACACCGACGGCTCCATATGGACCACCTGGGATGATGTGTGCAGTTCAATGTGGAGAAACATGGTTTGTCATTTTCAGTGTTGGGGAGTAGCTAACTACAATTAGCGACACTACTAACTTAACTACTTGTTTCAGTAGATTATTAGTAGCGCTGTAGCTTTTCCAGTAACTATTTCTTTTACAAATAGCAATGTAGCGTGGCAAAACGGTTCATTGTTAAAAAATATTGCAGGTCATCGTCGACTTACAACCCATGCAATTTAATTACTACTGATCGATTTTACGACCATTCAGAGACCACAAATAGCTTCAGCCCCGACAACCGGCAGTGCGAGCATCACTGCTCAGGCTACTGTTCGCAGTGCTCACAGTACAGTACACATTTCTATCAGTTTGTGTAACAATAATGAAGTAAGAAAATGGTGATAAAAATGTTAAAAAAAACACCAAACAATTTGACTTAAAGATAGTATAATATATAGATTTTCATATTACTTTTAACATCATGTTTCACATTTTTTGAATTAATTTGCTTTAACCCTCTCAAGGCAGGCGTTGCTGATTTGCAACAGTTAAAAACTAACTACCTTATTACCCCACATACATATTTTATGAGTTTTTTTTACTCAGAAGTACCACTGCAGGATTTCGTTGTCCTGTCGTTACTAAAACTTAATTTGAGCCTGAAAGGGTTAAGAGTATCCTACAGCATAAATGTGAAGTATTACCAGATGAAATAGCTCCGATGTCGTTAGCTACTTTTTCTCTGTAGCTTGTAGTGTAACTAACTACTATACTAAAACAGTAGCTTTGCTGTAGCTTAGCCACTTTTAATCATAAATAGCTTGTAGCTTGAAAAGCTCCTGTTTAAAAGTAGCTTCCACAACACTGGTTATTTTATATAGCAGTCTTTTGCAATGTCTCAGAGTTTCACAAATGTTACTCGAATGTGAGTAGGGAAAGAATAATAATAATGTCAGTTTATTGATCCCTCTCTTTCCCCATCTTGCTCTCCATGACACAGACACATATATAGGTGGGCGCAAGCTTGCCAACAAAGGGCAGCCACTTGCAGCAGTGCATAAATTCTTCTCTTAGCTCTGCCCTACCTGTGCAGAGCCCCGTGGGCTCTCTGGTCCGCCCTACCTGTGCAGAGCCCCGTGGGCTCTCTGGCCCGCCCTACCTGTGCAGAGCCCCGTGGGCTGCCTCTGTGCTCACCTGAGGCCTTGTAGAGCTCCTTCAGGGTCCCCTGAGGCTGTTCTATCTGATGCACAGTCAGGTCCACTGTCCCCCCGCCGCAGTCTGCCACGATGTACCTGTCGCCTGAGGAGAGCAGACCAAGAGCTTCAGAGCTTCAGAGCTTCACTCTACCAAAACTGCTGTTGGCTCATTAAGAGTCAGCTTTCCACTCCGAGCACATACAGCTATGCATAAAATTTCACACTTATCTTCTGCTGTATTGAGATTCTAAGAGAAGATGCATTGGGTGAGGGGGGGGGGGGCTTTCACAGTAGTCACCTACAACTTAGCAGATGAAAAACACAGCCCTGTATTTGCTAAGCAAGCTTCCTGAGGAGCTGGCCGAGTGTATCTACAAATGATCGAGGAAGAATGGGACCAAGAGACAAGGATTTAATGTGTACTGGAGGAAGTGAGGGGATGGGGTGGAGCAAGGCGGATGGAGCAGGGGGCAGCGCGGTCAGAGTCACAGCAGGAAACATCTGGAGCAGAGGGAAAGCTGTTCCAAACTGACCCTTGACCAGTTATCAAACTCACACATACTGGGTATTGTGAGCCAGCAGAATGTGACACCACACAAGTCTGAAACACCTACCTATAAGACCACCAAGGGAGGTGGTCAGATGGTGTAACATGCCATCGCAGGAAACTGGGGGCACTCTCACCTTTTCAGTACTACAGTGTCATTGGAAAAGTTCATGTCCATTTAAAGGGGTCCCATCATGCTCATTTTCCCTGCTCCGAATTTTATTTTTGGGGTCTATTTGAACAGATACAATTTAACAAAATTCACTCTGCCTGTAACTCTGTCTGAAACGGTCCGTTTCACCCCTATCTTGCAGTCAGCAGACATATCCTTGAGGGTAGGAAGCCAGTCAATAGGGATCATGTTACGAGGTGACCTCACCATGTCAGGGAAGTAAGTGCTGGAATTCCAAAGAGCCGTTTCAGGCAGATTAGAGAAGAGTGGTTTCTATGGTGAGAGTTACTCCCTTTGTTGTGCACTTTGAGCCTTAAGACTTTGCAGACCGTTTACTTGCACATAAAGCTATATAACACACTAAAGGAAAGGGGAAAAATGGAAAAGTATAATAGGGAACCTTTCAGGACCTGAGGTTTAAATGGAAGGAGAGCTAAAATATGGAGAACGGAGGTAGAGAGGTGGTTCAGGATTTGGTAGGGAACCGGCAGGGTTCCGTATCTGTTGTATGGTGCTCATACACTCTATGTGTTTGAATTTGGTTCTGTCGTTTGCAGCTTCATAATTGCTTGTTGTCGTCATACTACTGGTCCCCTAATTTCACTACCACTCACTCAGTATTGCCTGTGTGCATCATAAGTACTCGTGTGGAACACCATAGCAACATACTGTAATAAAGATCCTTTAGGGAGTTTTTAGTTGTGGGAATGCTAAGATTGTAGATATCACTTAGACTCCCTGTTCCTCACAGGAAATGCAGCAAGCCAAGGCCTGATCTACAGCTGTACATAGACTGTCAGAGCTAGGCAGTAATGGGAAAACCAGAGCTACTGGCCTCAGAACTCAATCCAGCCCCCTGGGGATGAGCAAGACTTTTCACTTGATTGTTGTCAGGCTTTTTGGATCTTTTTCACACATTAATCCAACATGATGTTTCACAGCTCTAAGTATCTTAGTAAGTAGTGCAGAATACACACTATGCTACCTGCAGTCGTGGGCCGTCTCTCAGATTTCTGGAAAATGGGCTTGAGTATCAATCACACAAGTGCTCTGAATTGCAGAGACTGACACAGATCTCTGACCTCAGGCCCAAACAACTTAAAAAAGAATGAGGACAAGGATAAGACACCCTTTAGTAGAGTCTTCCCAGAGATTAAAAAACCAGTTCATAATGGAGATTAATATAATCAAGATCACTCAAGGTCACCTTACATGAGTTCAGAAACTTAAAATTTTGAACACCAATAAGAAACTCCCTATACAAGATAAATTATACAAAAGTAACAATAAAATGCCTATTCCCTGGTGCCTATTCCCAACTACAGGTGTCCCCCCTTCTGGTGCCTATTCCCACCTACAAGTGTCCCCGCTTCTGGTACTTATTTGCACCTACAGGTTTCCCACTTTCTGGTGTTTATTCCCAACTACAGTTGTCTCCCTTCTGGTGCCTATTCACACCTAAAGGTGTCCCCCTTCTGGTGCCTATTCACACCTACAGGTGTCCACCTTCTGGTACTTATTCGCACCTACAGGTTTCCCACTTTATGGTGCCTATTCTCAACTACAGGTGTCCCCCCTTCTGGTGCCTATTCACACCTAAAGGTGTCCCCCTTCTGGTGCTTATTCACACCTACAGGTGTCCACATTCTGGTACTTATTCGCACCTACAGGTTTCCCACTTTATGGTGCCTATTCTCAACTACAGGTGTCCCCCCTTCTGGTGCCTATTCACACCTAAAGGTGTCCCCCTTCTGGTGCCTATTCACACCTAAAGGTGTCCCCCCTTCTGGTGCCTATTCCCAACTACAGGTGTCCCCCTTCTGGTGCCTATTCACACCTACAGGTGCCTCCCCTTCTGGTGCCTATTCACACCTAAAGGTGTCCCCCCTTCTGGTGCCTATCCACACCTACAGGTGTCCCCCCTTCTGGTGCCTATTCCCAGCTACAGGTGTCCCCCCTTCAGTTGCCTATTCACACCTAAAGGTGTCCCCCCTTCTGGTGTTTATTCCCAGCTACAGGTGTCTCCCTTCTGGTGCCTTTTCCCACCTACAGGTGCCTCCCCTTCTGGTGCTTATTCACACCTACAGGTGTCCACCTTCTGGTACTTATTCGCACCTACAGGTTTCCCACTTTATGGTGCCTATTCTCAACTACAGGTGTCCCCCCTTCTGGTGCCTATTCACACCTAAAGGTGTCCCCCTTCTGGTGCTTATTCACACCAACAGGTGTCCCCCTTCTGGTGCCTATTCACACCTACAGGTGTCCCCCTTCTGGTGCTTATTCACACCTACAGGTGTCTCCCTTCTGGTGCCTTTTCCCAACTACAGGTGCCTCCCCTTCTGGTGCCTATTCACACCTAAAGGTGTCCCCCTTCTGGTGCCTATTCACACCTACAGGTGTCCACCTTCTGGTACTTATTCGCACCTACAGGTTTCCCACTTTATGGTGCCTATTCTCAACTACAGGTGTCCCCCCTTCTGGTGCCTATTCACACCTAAAGGTGTCCCCCTTCTGGTGCCTATTCACACCTAAAGGTGTCCCCCCTTCTGGTGCCTATTCCCAACTACAGGTGTCCCCCTTCTGGTGCCTATTCACACCTACAGGTGCCTCCCCTTCTGGTGCCTATTCACACCTAAAGGTGTCCCCCCTTCTGGTGCCTATTCCCAACTACAGGTGCCTCCCCTTCTGGTGCCTATTCACACCTAAAGGTGTCCCCCCTTCTGGTGCCTATTCCCAACTACAGGTGTCCCCCTTCTGGTGCCTATTCCCAACTACAGGTGTCCCCCTTCTGGTGCCTATTCACACCTAAAGGTGTCCCCCCTTCTGGTGCCTATTCCCAACTACAGGTGTCCCCCTTCTGGTGCCTATTCACACCTAAAGGTGTCCCCCTTCTGGTGCTTATTCACACCTACAGGTGTCCACCTTCTGGTACTTATTCGCACCTACAGGTTTCCCACTTTATGGTGCCTATTCTCAACTACAGGTGTCCCCCCTTCTGGTGCCTATTCACACCTAAAGGTGTCCCCCTTCTGGTGCCTATTCACACCTAAAGGTGTCCCCCCTTCTGGTGCCTATTCCCAACTACAGGTGTCCCCCTTCTGGTGCCTATTCACACCTACAGGTGCCTCCCCTTCTGGTGCCTATTCACACCTAAAGGTGTCCCCCCTTCTGGTGCCTATTCACACCTACAGGTGTCCCCCCTTCTGGTGCCTATTCCCAACTACAGGTGTCCCCCTTCTGGTGCCTATTCACACATACAGGTGCCTCCCCTTCTGGTGCCTATTCACACCTAATGGTGTCCCCCCTTCTGGTGCCTATTCACACCTACAGGTGTCCCCCCTTCTGGTGCCTATTCCCAGCTACAGGTGTCCCCCCTACTGGTGCCTATTCACACCTACAGGTGTCCCCCCTTCTGGTGCCTATTCACACCTACAGGTGTCCCCCCTTCTGGTGCCTATTCCCAGCTACAGGTGTCCCCCCTTCAGGTGCCTATTCACACCTAAAGGTGTCCCCCCTTCTGGTGCCTATTCACACCTACAGGTGTCCCCCCTTCTGGTGCCTATTCACACCTACAGGTGTCCCCCCTTCTGGTGCCTATTCACACCTACAGGTGCCTCCCCTTCTGGTGCCTATTCCCAGCTACAGGTGTCCCCCCTTCTGGTGCCGATTCCCAGCTACAGGTGTCCCCCCTTCTGGTGCCAATTCCCAGCTACAGGTGTCCCCCTTCTGGTGCCTATTCACACCTACAGGTGCCTCCCCTTCTGGTGCCTATTCACACCTACAGGTGCCTCCCCTTCTGGTGCCTATTCACACCTACAGGTGTCCCCCCTTCAGGTGCCTATTCCCACCTACAAGTGTCCCCCCTTCTGGTACTTATTTGCACCTACAGGTTTCCCACTTTCTGGTGTTTATTCCCAACTACAGGTGTCTCCCTTCTGGTGCCTTTTCCCACCTACAGGTGCCTCCCCTTCTGGTGCCTATTCACACCTAAAGGTGTCCCCCTTCTGGTGCCTATTCACACCTACAGGTGTCCACCTTCTGGTACTTATTCGCACCTACAGGTTTCCCACTTTATGGTGCCTATTCTCAACTACAGGTGTCCCCCCTTCTGGTGCCTATTCACACCTACAGGTGCCTCCCCTTCTGGTGCCTATTCACACCTAAAGGTGTCCCCCCTTCTGGTGCCTATTCACACCTACAGGTGTCCCCCCTTCTGGTGCCTATTCCCAGCTACAGGTGTCCCCCCTTCTGGTGCCGATTCCCAGCTACAGGTGTCCCCCTTCTGGTGCCTATTCACACCTACAGGTGCCTCCCCTTCTGGTGCCTATTCACACCTACAGGTGCCTCCCCTTCTGGTGCCTATTCGCACCTACAGGTGTCCCCCCTTCAGGTGCCTATTCACACCTAAAGGTGTCCCCCCTTCTGGTGCCTATTCACACCTACAGGTGTCCCCCCTTCTGGTGCCTATTCACACCTACAGGTGTCCCCCCTTCTGGTGCCTATTCACACCTAAAGGTGTCCCCCCTTCTGATGCCTATTCACACCTACAGGTGTCCCCCCTTCTGGTGCCTATTCACACCTACAGGTGTCCCCCCTTCTGGTGCCTATTCCCAGCTACAGGTGTCCCCCCTTCTGGTGCCTATTCACACCTACAGGTGTCCCCCCTTCTGGTGCCTATTCACAGCTACAGATGCCTCCCCTTCTGGTGCATATTCACACCTACAGATGCCTCCCCTTCTGGTGCCTATTCACACCTACAGGTGTCCCCCCTTCTGGTGCCTATTCCCAGCTACAGGTGTCCCCCTTCTGGTGCCTATTCACACCTAAAGGTGTCCCCCCTTCTGGTGCCTATTCACACGTACAGGTGTCCCCCCTTCTGGTGCCTATTCCCAGCTACAGGTGTCCCCCTTCTGGTGCCTATTCACACCTAAAGGTGTCCCCCCTTCTGGTGCCTATTCACACGTACAGGTGTCCCCCCTTCTGGTGCCTATTCCCAGCTACAGGTGTCCCCCTTCTGGTGCCTATTCACACCTAAAGGTGTCCCCCCTTCTGGTGCCTTTTCATACCTACAGGTGTCCCCCCTTCTGGTGCCTATTCCCAACTACAGGTGCCTCCCCTTCTGGTGCCTATTCACACCTAAAGGTGTCCCCCCTTCTGGTGCCTATTCCCAACTACAGGTGTCCCCCTTCTGGTGCCTATTCCCAACTACAGGTGTCCCCCTTCTGGTGCCTATTCACACCTAAAGGTGTCCCCCCTTCTGGTGCCTATTCCCAACTACAGGTGTCCCCCTTCTGGTGCCTATTCACACCTAAAGGTGTCCCCCTTCTGGTGCTTATTCACACCTACAGGTGTCCACCTTCTGGTACTTATTCGCACCTACAGGTTTCCCACTTTATGGTGCCTATTCTCAACTACAGGTGTCCCCCCTTCTGGTGCCTATTCACACCTAAAGGTGTCCCCCTTCTGGTGCCTATTCACACCTAAAGGTGTCCCCCCTTCTGGTGCCTATTCCCAACTACAGGTGTCCCCCTTCTGGTGCCTATTCACACCTACAGGTGCCTCCCCTTCTGGTGCCTATTCACACCTAAAGGTGTCCCCCCTTCTGGTGCCTATTCACACCTACAGGTGTCCCCCCTTCTGGTGCCTATTCCCAACTACAGGTGTCCCCCTTCTGGTGCCTATTCACACATACAGGTGCCTCCCCTTCTGGTGCCTATTCACACCTAATGGTGTCCCCCCTTCTGGTGCCTATTCACACCTACAGGTGTCCCCCCTTCTGGTGCCTATTCCCAGCTACAGGTGTCCCCCCTACTGGTGCCTATTCACACCTACAGGTGTCCCCCCTTCTGGTGCCTATTCACACCTACAGGTGTCCCCCCTTCTGGTGCCTATTCCCAGCTACAGGTGTCCCCCCTTCAGGTGCCTATTCACACCTAAAGGTGTCCCCCCTTCTGGTGCCTATTCACACCTACAGGTGTCCCCCCTTCTGGTGCCTATTCACACCTACAGGTGTCCCCCCTTCTGGTGCCTATTCACACCTACAGGTGCCTCCCCTTCTGGTGCCTATTCCCAGCTACAGGTGTCCCCCCTTCTGGTGCCGATTCCCAGCTACAGGTGTCCCCCCTTCTGGTGCCAATTCCCAGCTACAGGTGTCCCCCTTCTGGTGCCTATTCACACCTACAGGTGCCTCCCCTTCTGGTGCCTATTCACACCTACAGGTGCCTCCCCTTCTGGTGCCTATTCACACCTACAGGTGTCCCCCCTTCAGGTGCCTATTCCCACCTACAAGTGTCCCCCCTTCTGGTACTTATTTGCACCTACAGGTTTCCCACTTTCTGGTGTTTATTCCCAACTACAGGTGTCTCCCTTCTGGTGCCTTTTCCCACCTACAGGTGCCTCCCCTTCTGGTGCCTATTCACACCTAAAGGTGTCCCCCTTCTGGTGCCTATTCACACCTACAGGTGTCCACCTTCTGGTACTTATTCGCACCTACAGGTTTCCCACTTTATGGTGCCTATTCTCAACTACAGGTGTCCCCCCTTCTGGTGCCTATTCACACCTACAGGTGCCTCCCCTTCTGGTGCCTATTCACACCTAAAGGTGTCCCCCCTTCTGGTGCCTATTCACACCTACAGGTGTCCCCCCTTCTGGTGCCTATTCCCAGCTACAGGTGTCCCCCCTTCTGGTGCCGATTCCCAGCTACAGGTGTCCCCCTTCTGGTGCCTATTCACACCTACAGGTGCCTCCCCTTCTGGTGCCTATTCACACCTACAGGTGCCTCCCCTTCTGGTGCCTATTCGCACCTACAGGTGTCCCCCCTTCAGGTGCCTATTCACACCTAAAGGTGTCCCCCCTTCTGGTGCCTATTCACACCTACAGGTGTCCCCCCTTCTGGTGCCTATTCACACCTACAGGTGTCCCCCCTTCTGGTGCCTATTCACACCTAAAGGTGTCCCCCCTTCTGATGCCTATTCACACCTACAGGTGTCCCCCCTTCTGGTGCCTATTCACACCTACAGGTGTCCCCCCTTCTGGTGCCTATTCCCAGCTACAGGTGTCCCCCCTTCTGGTGCCTATTCACACCTACAGGTGTCCCCCCTTCTGGTGCCTATTCACAGCTACAGATGCCTCCCCTTCTGGTGCATATTCACACCTACAGATGCCTCCCCTTCTGGTGCCTATTCACACCTACAGGTGTCCCCCCTTCTGGTGCCTATTCCCAGCTACAGGTGTCCCCCTTCTGGTGCCTATTCACACCTAAAGGTGTCCCCCCTTCTGGTGCCTATTCACACGTACAGGTGTCCCCCCTTCTGGTGCCTATTCCCAGCTACAGGTGTCCCCCTTCTGGTGCCTATTCACACCTAAAGGTGTCCCCCCTTCTGGTGCCTTTTCATACCTACAGGTGTCCCCCCTTCTGGTGCCTATTCACACCTACAGGTGTCCCCCCCTTCTGGTGCCTATTCACACCTAAAGGTGTCCCCCCTTCTGGTGCCTATTCACACCTACAGGTGTCCCCCCCTTCTGGTGCCTATTCACACCTAAAGGTGTCCCCCTTCTGGTGCCTATTCACACCCAAAGGTGTCCCCCCTTCTGGTGCCTTTTCACACCTACAGGTGTCACCCCTTCTGGTGCCTATTCACACCTACAGGTGTCCCCCCTTCTGGTGCCTATTCACACCTACAGGTGTCCCCCCCTTCTGCTGCCTATTCACACCTAAAGGTGTCCCCCCTTCTGGTGCCTTTTCATACCTACAGGTGTCCCCCCTTCTGGTGCCTATTCACACCTACAGGTGCCCCCCCCTTCTGGTGCCTATTCACACCTAAAGGTGTCCCCCCTTCTGGTGCCTATTCACACCTACAGGTGTCCCCCCCTTCTGGTGCCTATTCACACCTAAAGGTGTCCCCCTTCTGGTGCCTATTCACACCCAAAGGTGTCCCCCCTTCTGGTGCCTTTTCACACCTACAGGTGTCACCCCTTCTGGTGCCTATTCACACCTACAGGTGTCCCCCCTTCTGGTGCCTATTCACACCTACAGGTGTCCCCCCCTTCTGGTGCCTATTCACACCTAAAGGTGTCCCCCCTTCTGGTGCCTCACCTGCCTGCATTTCTGACCACAGCTCCCCTGTGCCGCTTTCCACCAGGAAGGTCCGGCTATGCCTGGCCTTGCGTAGCTGCTCTCGGGCTGTGGGGACAGAAAGAGCAGTGATGTGTTTATGTCCGAGTGACTCCCAGGGCACCTTGTCTATCCTCACAAGCTTCCCCCAATAGTCACAAAAAAAGTTTCATAGAGGTTTCATATATCATAATGAAAGCATGAATTGTAGGGGGAGCAGATATTCAGATTTGTTAACTTGCATTCCCACGTTCTACACGTTTACAGGGACCTCTTTGGAGGGTTCTACAGAACTCCAAACTGATTACATCATTGAAAGTGAGCCGCAATTTTAAAACATCCATGATGTTTAACTGATCCTTGGTCCCACTGCAGTCTGACAACATCACAACAGCTCCAAGATGTTAGAGCTTATCATAGGACATCGCACATGGTTTACTTTGTACAGAAGTTATGTTCCCCATTTGAAATGAAAAAGCCAACATAGTTAAAAACTGTCCTTAACTTCAACAGTTCCTCCCCCCCCGGCCCCCACACACACACTGGGGCCGCGTCTCACATTACAAAGCTGACTGTGACATAATGCAATCAAGAGGGTCTTTCTGGAACAGACAAAGAAATATAAACATACAATGTGAGCTGGTGTCTGGAAGCAATTTTCTGTATGAAAAAGAAAATGTTGTTTTACAGTAAGGACCCCTCATTGTGATGTCACTCAAGCTCATGTGGGAAGGTGAAGCTGGGGGTGGGGGCTAAATATAGCTGTGGGGGAGAAGCAAAAGAAGGGAGAAGAGTATGGGCATAACAGCAGGCAGGGGGTGACGACTGAGCAAGCCTGGGGGCCCAGAAGAGGGCCCTGAGGGGAGGGGCCACACATCATGGGGCCCCGGTTACTGTAACTATTGTGCCGGGCCTGGGAATCATGCACGGCGGGCCTGACAGCAGGGGTAACTGTGACTGCGGGGGGTTGGGGGGGGGGAGACGGCAACAGCTTATCTACTACATACACCACCCTCCCTAAACTCTGGCATTGCCTATAATTTAACACACTGTCACTCATCTGCACAAGAAAGAGAGAAAATGCACAGCAGATTTTATGGTGGGGGAGGGGGGAATTGTGAGGTCATGGTCTCAACACCTTGTTTAAATTATAGGGCCCACACTCAGAGGTGTGTGTGCGCGTGCATGTGTGTGTGTGTGTGGGTGTGTATGTGCGAGTGTGGGTGTGTGCGTGTACGTACACGTGTGTGTGTGCATACGTGCGTGTGTGTGCGTGCGTGTGTTTGTGCATCTGTGTGTGCATGCGTGCATCTGTGTGTGTGCATGCGTTTGTGTGTGTGTATGCAGGTGTGTGTGCCTCATGCTTTCAGCTTACTGATGGGAAACACAGATAACGCCCAGTGAGAGAGCAGCACAGGCCATACCCTGCATGGACCCGCCTCCCCAGGCTGCACCATTCCGCAGGCAGCGTCACACATGGGCCATTGGGCCAGGCACAGCGCAGCCTGCAGTTCCGGCAGACGGACCCTTCCTCTGTTTGCTGCCATAATGCACGTGACCTCCATGTCAAAGCCACCCTAAGCACTGCCCCTTCCCTTATGATGCAAACACATCTCCCTAACAGCTGACAGCTTTATGGGCTGCAGCAAAGGAACGGGATTTTGGGACACACTTTTTATCTAAAAGAGACACATATTTCCAAGACCAGTGTATCTTTGTATGATCTACATACTACAGCTCTGCTTAGATAATTAGATATTTCATTATTTTAAATTGATTTAGATGACTGAAATGTATCCTTTGGTTTTCAAACCTGAAAATGCTTGGTCACAGTTCATTTTTGATTTTTAATCACCCAACAAACTATTTCCATTTCTGTTATATTTTGTGTGCAGTGTTTCTGGCTGACTGATAAGACATTTGTCACTGGTAGTGGCCTTACCCTGCCTGAAGCTGGAGTCAAAGGAATGGGAAGCATCGCCCTCTATGCCGTTAGCGATTAGCCGTGAGCTGAGGTCAATCACCTGATGCAGGCGTAGCTTCCGGCAATAAATAGAGGCGGCTTCTGGTTCAAGGGCAATAAGGAGCTGCTCTGGGTTCTCAGGGGAGACCAGCCCCGCCTGGAGAGAGTGAGACAGATACAGACAGAGATCACAGTCAGCTGACGCTGTTCAATTTCTATGTCCATGCTACCATGAAAAATCCATTTAACCTAACTACCTTTGGTCATTGTGTAAAAGATGAATACACAGATATGTATAAATATATATACATATATCCAGGAGGAAATATGTTGGGGACAGCCTCATATCAGTCATTGTAAAGGCTCATTCTACTTACTTCCGCAATGCAAATACAAATATCAGTTCATCAGTTTTTGGGGGCCTTTTTCAAATCACATTCCACAAAGTAATCCAGAATCATGCAGCCATTCCGCGAGGCAGATGTGAAGGAAGTCGGAGGGATGACTGCTGGATGGTGAACAGTGGGGGATTGAGTTCCTGCAATGGGGGTGGGGCTCCATGTGACATGGTCGGCTGGAAGGGGGTGGGGCTGGACTGCTTTCCTCCCCCCTCCTCAGTCCAGCAGGAGTGGTTTCCTGCATTTGTGCACCGGGATCTTGCATTGTTTCACCACGATGACATCGTCAGGAGGAAATTTCAACCGGGACCAGGAGCTCCCGCAGTAGGGATGGGGGTGGAGGGAAAGGCAGTCTAGACTGATGAGGAAGGGAGAGGGGTGACGAACATTGCCCCTGATGGTGGGGGGTCAGGCAGAGATCACAAAGCTGAGTTAGGAATAGATGTTGGCCAAATAGCCCGAATGAGTGAATCTGGTGGTTATTGATCCTCAGGGATTATTCACAGTCAAAGAGTACAGACTTTCAGGAAGTACAGACCCTCAAAGATTACAGACCCTCACAGGAGACTCATAAGGATGGAAGCCAGGGCGTCTGACGTTCAAAACCATGTGACCCTGATACACCCAACTGTGTCACACTGTCATGCTCTTCTCCTACCTGAGCTGCCTTCCAGCACTTCTTGGTGCCCTGAAAGCTAACGTGTTTCCATAAGCATCTGCTTAGCAGCCTAACATGCAAGGATACCCCCAGTGTGTGAGCCTCCTGCCTCTTACTGGGATGGAGAGAGCAAACTGCACCCTACAGCAAGCTTGGGGCACCAATTAAACATGCAGCGAATCTCTCAGAGCTCAGGCCATATAATTATATTCACAAACAGGCAGAAAAACAACTGGTGTCGACTACCCACCTCGCTGTTTTGAATTTAATTGGCAGATGTTATACAAAGTGACATACAAGTCAGGAAAGCTTCAAGGAATTTGGCATGTTAGATGTTCTCGGACCATGTCTCTCACCAGATAGGCAGCCTCCCTCATGAACTGCTTGGCCGGTTGTCTCCACACGGCCGGCACCGTGATGACCCAGCGCACCGCCGTCCCCTCCAGCACCGAGGACGACTGGTCCTTAATCTCCTGCACGCAAAAACATGCACATATACAGAAATGCAGATCACTCCGCAAAGCAAACACTGACGTCTGTCCCAGCACAAGCACTCCCACACGCGTAAACAGCATGGCCTCACTCGCGCACACTCATATATTTATCGGAATGTGTAGCTGCTCCTGCGCAGTGCTTCAAAACAAATGTCCAGCTAGAGAAAACATGAGATTTCGAGGCCCAACAGCACAGCTGGGCTTTGTAACCAGAGTCTTATGGAAGGGCCACCTAATTTTTACCTAATATTTACACCTGGGCCTGCCTTTGCAGTATGGAAGTGATTTGTTTGTATGTTAGAATAACAACGGAATGCTGTGTTTGGCCAAAAACCAGCTGCTATATTCTATTTCTGACTCTCCAGTCCCATGTCTTTTTCCATAATGGAAACCGCCATTGTGTTGCAGAACTTAACATTTGAAACTGGTACATTCAATCATGCCAGCAGGTGTGAGGTCCGGGTCAAAGGTCAAATTTATTTATACAGCACATTTAAAATCAACTGAAGCTGTACCAAAGTGATGTACAGGGTATGACAGAGAATAAAATAAGGAAAATAAATAGATTTTTAAAAAGTAAATAAATAGAAAATAAACCGAAACTAAGAGTTATTAAGGGACGAAAAGCCAACAAATAAACATGTGTTTTTAAAAGAGACAACAGGGAGATAACCTAACTTGAGCAGGCAGGTTATTCTGGAGTCAAGGTACAAGGGTGTCCGTCAGTACTGTGTGTCTCCATGGAAACAGGAAGCCAGAGGTCAGAGGTCATACCTTCAAAGCATGCTGACGGAAGAACCTCAGCGCATGGGCGAACACCTCTATGGCTCTGACCTTCTGACCACTCACTGCCTCCAGCTCTGTCTCCATAGTCAGATCCTTCAAGAGTGAGAGGCAGAATGTGAGGGGTGACTGAGGAAGCTTTGGTGAACACTAGCTGAAGCCTGAGGGGTTTGACGTAATACTTTTGAAAACTTTTAAAGGAATCTTCATTACAGCGATCTCACCCACCTAATCAGAGGTGGATAGTTTAGGACCAGAAAGTAAATATCCAGAATAAGATTTTGTTTCAATCAACAGGCTGACTGTGAATCTTTATACTCCATTGGTTGGTTGAAACCAAATCTTGGTCTGGATTTTTACTTTGTGGACCTGAAGCATCCACCTCAGCACCTAATCTACTATTGCATCATTTTCCATGGAAACTTTTAACACATTCAGACAAAAGGAAATGCAATGCAGAGCAGAATAACTTACATAGCCTGCTTATGAATATGCCAGGAATATACAAGTGCGCCACCAAGGGGCGGCCCTTGGAAAGCCCTGGCCACCCCTGAAGCAAAACCGGTTACTGTGTAGGACCTGCCCTCATGTTCTGTGGTTTGCTCCCTAGCAGTCCTCAACCTTTAACTGATTGGTTTATTCTACTGAGTGGTTTATTCTGATTATGCTTGTTGTGTTTTACATTAAAGACTTCAAACACTTTGGAATAGAACAAACAGAGCTAGTTAGATGCTGTTGATGATGATGATGATGATGAATGATGATGATTGTTATTATTACTATTAATTATTGTTCTTGTTGTTCTCGTTGTTGCTTTGTCTTGGTGTTTGTGTCACCCCATAAAAATCATTGGCCACCCCCATTGAAAAACTTCTGCTGATGCCTCTGATCATGCGGACCTCCTCCCAGTTCTGGAATGCTCCACCCCACTTATTTGGGTGATTTGGCCAGCACAAGCATTCAAAGTAGGCAACAGTACCAGCAATACTCTCTGATCCATATTTTTCCTTTAGGCCTGCACATTTTTCCATTTAACACACCTGATTCAACTCCTTGCACCTCCTTGTGCTAATTACCACACAGCTCTTGAGCTGAATCATTTGTGGTGGATCAGGGAAAGAGCTAAGCTACACAGGGCTCTGACCCCCCAGGATTGCAGTTTGACACCCCTGCTTTAGGTCCGCCTTGATTCTTACACTGGTACTATGGATCTTCATTTTGAATTTGTCGAAGTAGAGCCAGTTCTGGGCCTCCTCTGGGTCCAGGTCATGATAGCTGTCCCGTGCGGCAAAACCAAAACTGTGGAACCTGAGATCTGGAGTCAGCAGCAGACAAGTGGGGCTCTTCTGATTGGCCACTCCCGGATCCCCGCCTTCCCAGCGTCTGCAGACAGTGGCAAAGGGATGCGTCAGGCGGGGCCCACGTAAGTCTCACTTTCTACTGTCAGGCGGGAGACGACGGGGATCATATCACCTCATCATGTGGATTGCCTCGGGGTCCTGCGTGAAGCTGAAGGCGTAGCCACTGGATGTGGTACCGAAGTCAATGGCTACCACCACAGAGAAAGGACGGGCAGCCCGAGGCCGGAGCGCTGGACCCTGGGGGGACATATGCGGAATGACCAAAGCAGAGAGGTATGGTCAGTATGCAAGACAAACATTACAGGCCCTGAAATATCCGATCCATACACAGCCTTACAAAAGTCACATAGTGCAGTGAACACAGAAGCACTCTGCAGAGAGGGTATACTGAAAACATTTAAATTAAATAAATTGCAGGCAAATGGTGTAGTATAGAGATATACAAAGACACAGGAAATGACACAGAGACACACGGGATGGACCATAGAAAATTCACAGGAGATAAAGTAAAGAGACAAGAAAAACAAGTGACACTTGCAGGAGGTTTTATCACAGCGGGGACATCCTGGTGGAGAGTAGCCAAAGAAAAGCCCTCGCCTGTATCTAGGCTGTACATGTTATTCATTGGCTGAGAAACTAACCCTGACCAGGGTGACATAAACAGAAAATGATTGAGCAGCTGCTCAAAGGTATAAAAGACGTGCTCCCTTGTGGATTTCAAACATGCAACCTTCTTATAAGAATCAAATTCCCCATACTGCACCCTGGCAGTGTGCTCGTTTGTCTATATCTGATTCAATGATGTCATACCTCTATAATCTGGGAGGAGGCGTTTTGTCTGCCAAAAGGAGGAAAAACTGCAGGGCAGGGTTAGAATTATCTGGAGGAGGAAGGTGCAAACTGACACTTCATCTAATGCAGTGCAGACAAACACTAAGCCATTGGAAGGACTTTCGGAATCTTGCACTGGTGATGCTTTTCAATGCTGTTTAAGTGTATAAGCCCCACAGAGCATAAATATGAGTTGCAAAATAGCATTAGATTCAATGTATTTGTTATTTATTTAATACGATGTGCGCATGCCAATTAAAAAGACCTTTTAGTTATTTTACCGCAGTGCCACCACTGTACAGGCTCCTGTATCAGTAATTTGACCTTTCTCAGCAATGGCAAAGAATTCAGGCTGAATATAGTTAGATAATTGCACTGTGTACGTGTGTGTTCCCTATTCCATGCACTAATTAGCATGCGATCCCCATTTAGTGGTGTAAGGCCGGATCTAATGCATTTTTCACCCTGCCTAAGCAAGACCTCTAAGCCTCAAACCCAACATTAAACCTTATTTCAGGCCTGTAAGTACATATGAGCGTCCCGCTTCCTGTGCCACTTCCTGCTGCTGCTTTCTCACACAGGGCACGTCCCAGCCATCCATAGGCCCCCGGTTGTAGATGTCGCTTACCGGGGAAGGAGATGGGGTGAGAGGAGCGATGCCGCAGTCATTTCGGGAAGGTGAGCAGGAAGGTGAAGGGGGCACTGGACATGGGTAGGGGTTAGAAAGGAAAGTCAGTGGCCCCTCTCTGCTCTGTTTGCCAAACTCATAGTTTCAGCCTTATTGCCGGGGGCATTGAATCCAGCATTGTGATAAACTGGTAGCGTCGAGCGTTGAATAACCTTAATATGGAAATTCATCGAAATCATCTGGCCCTCACAGTAAAATCAACATTATCCTAGTATGCACAGCATACCGAATTCTGAAATACGATAAACCCAGCGGGTCCACCATGTCAAAATGCTCTCTGATGCAGGCAAGGCAAGGAAATATCTGACAGCACTTCAAAAGAAAAGGACAAATGCTAGTTTTTGGCACTGAACTCTGAACTAGCTTAGGATCAGCTCTACTCGGCATTGACGGTCACCTTGTTTTTATCTGTGAGACGATGGCAGTCTCTGTGCTAGCATAGCCTAGCCTTAGACATGCTAAGCAGCACAGCACGGTCTCCGTGGTAATCCTGCAATGTGTGATGCCATTAGGAAAGACTGGAATGTTATCTGCAGGGACTGATATTCTCAAGGGAGTAAGGGAGGTAAAAATATGTAAGCCCTACAGCGGCAATGGAGATAGTTTGGGTGGATTTAACTCACAGAGAGCTGTGCCAGTGGCTTGCTAGACACTGGACTGACCACATATTTCGCATATTAAAATTTTCCTTAAAATCTGTTATATGAAGAATAGGTATTTTCAGAATGATGGCCATTTTCACTGGGATGCTGTATCGGAGTACAGCTTCTCAGAGTGTAAATGTATTGCAGTCCATCGTATATCACAGTGGAATATCTGACAGTCTTTGAGAAGTGTGTTTATGTAGGACTTGTGGGGCATTAGCTGAGAAGGACATCTGTACGTGCTTTGTAATGAACATCTTTGTTCTATTTGTCTATGTGCCAACACATAAGTCTTCCCTTGGATGCTTATGTAGACCATCTTTGGAAAAGCCCTAAATGGGATCATGCCTGAAGGCCTGCTTCAGCATTACCTGGGACTAACCGTTACCTGGACTCTGAAGTTTACTCATGCTGGGCTGCAGGAGGGCTGCCGTGGTTAGATGCCAGGGCCTTCGCAGCCTGAAAGAGAGACGGAACTCTTAGAGCAAGTCTGGCACAGTTCAGAAGTAGTCAAGCAACATCTACTGACACGTGAATGTTTGCTGGGTCGTGGCTGTTTGGTAATGTCGGATAGAGGGCTCTGCTACGCCCTTGTCTGCCAAATGGCAAATCTCCCTGCAGTAAACAGGAAGCACCACCCATTATTTATCAAACATCATATGTGTCTCACAGTGAGTACAATACCCCAGTACAATTATCCCAGTGTGCGGCAAGCCATAGGCAAGCACAGACTACACAATTTCCTACATAAGAGGATACTTCAGGTTGTTGATTGGCTCAAAACCCAAACTCCTGATCTATTCACCGTGTGATACTATCACTTATCAGGCGGTTAGTGTTTTCTTGGCATGCTTTGAAAACTCAAACATCTTCCCTCTGCCAAGAAAACCCTAAGGAAACACATAAAGAAGAAATGTTTATGTTTGCGTGATTTTGTTATTACCACATCCTCACATGTCATACTTACACAGCTGGAGACATATCTTTCAGCAACACCACTTTACAATGGTCACTTATGAATATAATGTCAGCTTAAGGTGAGTTGAAGGTGACATTTTTAGAATCTTCTGTATTCTACCTGCTCTTACCTGCTGCCCCTTCTTGACCTTGTACCCTGAGTGTTACTCATCGTTCTGTCCTCACCTTGTACCCTGAGTGTTACTCATCGTTCTGTCCTCACCTTGTACCCTGAATGTTACTCATCGCTCTGTCCTCACCTTGTACCCTGAGTGTTACTCATCATTCTGTCCTGACCTTTTACCCTGAGTGTTACTCATCATTCTGTCCTGACCTTTTACCCTGAGTGTTACTCCTCGTTCTGTTCTCACCTTGTACCCTGAGTGTTACTCATCGTTCTGTCCTGACCTTGTACCCTGAGTGTTACTCATCATTCTGTCCTGACCTTGTACCCTGAGTGTTACTCCTCGTTCTGTCCTGACCTTTTACCCTGAGTGTTACTCCTCGTTCTGTTCTCACCTTGTACCCTGAGTGTTACTCATCGTTCTGTCCTGACCTTGTACCCTGAGTGTTACTCATCATTCTGTCCTGACCTTGTACCCTGAGTGTTACTCCTCGTTCTGTCCTGACCTTGTACCCTGAATGTTACTTGTCATTCTGTCCTGAGCTTTTACCCTGAGTGTTACTCCTCGTTCTGTCCTGACCTTGTACCCTGAGTGTTACTCCTCGTTCTGTCCTGACCTTTTACCCTGAGTGTTACTCCTCGTTCTGTTCTCACCTTGTACCCTGAGTGTTACTCATCGTTCTGTCCTGACCTTGTACCCTGAGTGTTACTCATCATTCTGTCCTGACCTTGTACCCTGAGTGTTACTCCTCGTTCTGTCCTGACCTTGTACCCTGAATGTTACTTGTCATTCTGTCCTGAGCTTTTACCCTGAGTGTTACTCCTCGTTCTGTCCTGACCTTTTACCCCGAGTGTTACCACATGGAGGTACATATAGTGCCATCTACTTGCAGTATAACTTCCTGAAAATTGATTTGTTAATGTAATTCTTAACTCCATCCCACGATCAGGTGAGAATGTATCCAAAATAACACGTGTTGCCCCCTTGGAGGACTATGTGGAGACATTATGTATTGCAAAAATTTACATCTTACAGGAGGCAAAATTTGTTGTCACTGACATACTTTTTCTCACATTCATATCCACACACCCAACAAAACATGTTTTTGCCATTCTGTGGTCAAACACTGGGACTAGGCACTGCTCGGAATAAAACAAGTAACATGAGAATGCATATTAATTGCTTAGTTGGCAGACAGCCAAACACATCATGAACCAGCAGTATGTTACAAAGTACAGGAATTTGTGTGCTTCTGTTTGGATGCTTGGGCACACATGTGATACTACACAACCCTGAGCTAAAATAGAATTTGGTAACCCATTCAATGTTCCCAGCCAAAAACCAAAAGCCTATTCTAGATTTTTCAGATTCTGTATTCTTCCATGTTCTGTCTCTATGTCAATAGAGCCAGAAGACAAGATTAATGGTGCGACAGCCCTGTCCTGCAGGTAGTCGGTCACAATAAGAGGCTTCAACAACAGCGAAGCCCACCAGTCTACCCAGATGGTCAATACACCAATTGTATCGGCATTCTGGCTGGTCTTTTCTGAAGCTGTCTTCTCTACCCACCCACGCTGGCACGAAGCTGCGGTGAGGACTTGAGGAACACACTCAGACCACTTTATTCTGTTGTTAACGACACACTCCCACACTCGCGCCGACACGAGCCCTAAGGCGCTTGCTCATTTTCTGCCCACTGAAAGTGCAATTGACTCCACATGTGCAGTTCGACAGAGTGCTGCTTGGCATTCACACACCTGGTGTTACGGAAGTCAACATACTGAGAGAAAATATCTCCCGATGTGAGGGTCACCGGCCCCCATCCCCACCCCCATGATTCTGCAGAGGGCTTGAAAGCCAGCTGACTTAATTTGCATGAAATGAGCTCTTGAAGCAATTAACCAACATGGGCTTTTCCTGTGTAATGTAAAGGTTTCTTTCTCCATTGCTTGGCCAGTTCTTGTACATCTCAAATGTATGAACCTGAGGGTCATAGGCAGAGGTGGAAAGTTCAGGTTCAGAAAGTATAAATCCAGACCAAGATTTTGTTTCAACCAATCAGGTGAGTATGAAGAGTCACAGTCACAGAGGACTTAACTGGTTAGTATTAGTTAAGTACTCTGTGACTGGGCTCCTGAAGGTGTCCAGCTGGCCTATGCAAGTAGCCAAAATAACCATGCAGAGCCATTGAACCATTTCCTCTACCCTCTCCACCAATGATGTTCACTGTGCATTTATCAACAAGGATTATCCAACACAGTTTTTCATAGATAACTTGATGGAATGTAACAAACACAAACTACCAGATTAGTTTTCATGTGAAAGCACTATAGTGTAATTTCACCCATGACTAGGTAAAGGTAACCTATTGCAGGGGTGATGGTCTTAGTAGCAGGAGAGTCTTCAGGGAGTTAGTGCTTAGGAGGATCTGAAGTGCTTTGGTTAAAGCAGGTCAACTTGGAGGTCTGTGTCACAGAGATAGAAGTTAAATACTGCAAAATGCTGAAACATGCACAGACTAAAAGACACAATGAAAACAGGGTGGAACCTGGGCTGACAGCTTTACAATGGACCTCGAGGTTAAAAAATAAAAAATCCAAACAATACTCTGTATAAAAGTATAAAGTTTATAAAAGTATAAAGTTTTTGTTCAGAAAAAGCTCTGAACAGTGAGAAGTATGAAACTTGAACCGATTAGCATGGTGCTGTGTGTTTGATCCCTTCTGAACCACAAGAGACTACAAAGAATTAGGGGACCTCAGCTGCCACTCATTACTCTACTGAAAACATCACGATTAAAAAGAATAGCTTAGCAGGTAACTATAGATTTCCCTCCTTCACCACCACAGGAATAACATGTTTTGTTACCCATTGTCCCTAGTGGAGTGGTAGTGAAAGTGATATCTGGAAATTATTAACATAAATCCCAAACCGTGATGGAACTTTATACAATGTGCAAAACATCTGATAGTGACCATATTCCTTACCTACACACCCACCCCAGAAGCTTCTGACCTTCTTTGTTGTGCCCCCCCCCCTCCCCCCTCAGAGACCAACGGGGAACTTGAGGTTGATGCACCTGAACGTGAAGCACAATAAACAAGAGCCAGAAACTCACCCCTTGCTGGTGAGGGCAATGCGTCTTCTGTCTCCGTAACAGGGTCTGAAATTTCCTCGGCTTCAGTGACAGAGTCAGTCAGAGGATGCTTCACCAGTATTTGAAGCTCAGTGCTGAGCCGTCCTGCAAGAATTCCAGGGCACAGCGCAGAAAAGAGCAGCGAGAGTGTAAAAAATAGGGCTGTGGGTAGTTTACAGACACTCTCTTAAGAACGCCGACAGCTTTCCAGACCAATTTGCTTCCTTCTGTGTCCGAAGTCGGGCAGCTGCTTGAACTGAAGGGCTGGAATGTCAGGGAGGAAAGGAGTGATAGAGAGAACACACACACACATCGACTGGGGGCAGAGTTACAACAGCATGGGGAGGGGCGGGATAAAGCTGACTTCATGGGGATAGTGTTCATTGTGTGAGTGTGTCTTTGTGTGTGTGTGTGTAAAAGTTTATGGAGAAGGCTAATTAAATCATCTCTCTTCCTTCTCTTTTCTCCTCTTCTCTCCAATCACCAGCAACGCCATCTTTTTCCCCCTCTTCTGCTTCATCTCTCTCCCTTCTTCCACATCCCTTTAAATCACTGCTTTTACCAAGAGTGTCCCTTTAACTAGTTTCCTGCTGCTGCTTTACAACTTTCCGGCCCAAATTAGAAGGAGAAGAAGGTGCTTGTGTACAGCCCACGATTTCACACAGGTTTCAGGTTTATCCTACAGCATCCAAGCTTAACAAATACCGATGTGGATCGTGTGGTTTGAGTCCAGGGTGCTTTATTCACGCAGTGACATTATACCTCAGAGTAAGTTCTAAGGTTTCCAGAATTGTAAGAGGGAATTCGGAAATATATGCTAAATGGATGCCATGCATTTAAAATCTCTTTGCTGGTCTTTGTTCTTTTGCTCTTTGATGGTGTTGCCATCCCTGACACTCTCAGACAAAGCACATTTATGGGTCTGGTTGTGAACTCACTCACACACTCATCTGAGTCAGGGGTGTGTAGTTTTCAGAGTGTGTGTGTGTGTGTCAGGGAGGGAGGAGCCAAGAAGGTTTCTGCTTACATTATTTCTAGGGAATTTGGTTCCCAGGGGATCCACCCCCCCCCCCCCCCAACCCCCCCAGGGAGTGCTGATTGAACACACACATTCCCCAGCAGTCCCTGCCCCCCTGGCCCTCCACCGCACACACACATACACACACACACTAGGATGCAGTGAGCCCCCCTGCTCCCTGTGCAGGAAGTCCATCACCTTGCAGCAGAGCACCCCCCCCCCCCCCCCCCAGCGTGCTTGTGGGCCTGTCATGCTTCCAAATCAAATTTGCGGCATGGAGTCTGGAACCCATTAGGGACAGCACCACTGGCGGGTACCGAAGGGGGGCCATGATCTGCAGAGCGGGCCTCCTCTGCCTCTCTGTATGTGTAATGTAAACCTCCTCCATGCGGAGCAGGCCTCACTGCATCCACACAGGAGTGTGCGCTCATGCAGGCACACACACACACACACACACACACACACACCAGTGTCCAGTCTGAAAACGCTACATGGCACACTCTACTGTATAATTCTGAAAAGCAGCCCTTGAAAAATCCGGTTGCCCAAACCTAATGTAACCTGAGTCACGCTGGGAGCTTCAGCTGTAGAGTTTGCCCAGATGGTCTCAGCAGCGTCCACCGTACCGGGAACCAGAAGTCAGCCTGCCACGTCACAGGAGGGACCACTCGCACACGGGCCCGGGAACCGGAAGTCAGCCTGTCACGTCACAGGAGGGACCGCTCGCACACGGGCCCGGGAACCGGAAGTCAGCCTGCCACGTCACAGGAGGGACCGCTCGCACACGGGCCCGGGAACCGGAAGTCAGCCTGCCACGTCACAGGAGGGACCGCTCGCACACGGGCCCGGGAACCGGAAGTCAGCCTGCCACGTCACAGGAGGGACCGCTCGCACACGGGCCCGGGAACCGGAAGTCAGCCTGCCACGTCACAGGAGGGACAGCTCGCACACGGGCCCGGGAACCGGAAGTCAGCCTGCCACGTCACAGGAGGGACCGCTAGCGCACGGGCCCGGGAACCGGAAGTCAGCCTGCCACGTCACAGGAGGGACCGCTCGCGCACAGGCCCGGGAACCGGAAGTCAGCCTGCCAGGTGCACGTCACAGGAGGGACCGCTCGCATACAGGTCCGGGACAAAATTTATCTGCAAATGCTTATGATCAGAATGGATCTCTGTTTTGGACTTTTGACTTGATGCAATCATAGTCAGCCCTTCATATCTGAGGATTCAACCAACTGCGGAATAAAAATATTTGAATCCCGAAAGTTCCAAAGGCAAAAATTTGCCATGCCAAGCACTATGCTAAATTAACACAAATGAATTAAGTGGTGTACATACTTTTTCCCTTGCCAGTATTCCCTAAACAATACATAAAAATAAGACTTTTTCACATCATTTACATTGTATTAGATATTATGAGTAATCTAGAGATGATTTAAAGTACAGACGCTCCCCGGGTTACGAGGGGGTTACGTTCTCATGATTCATGAACCTACCGTAAGGTGAAAATATCGTAAGGCAAAATGCATTTTAATACAGTAAATCTAACCTAACAACATCATAGCCTAGCCTAGCCTACCTTAAACATGCAAATTAGAACACTTACATTAGCCTACAGTCGCGCAAGAACACTAACACAAAGCTTATTTTATAATAAAGTGTTGAATATCTCATGTAATTTATTGAATAATGTACTGAAAGTGAAAAACAGAATGGAACTGAAATACCATTGAAAAGTTTAAATATCGTGACACGGACCACTGTAACCTGGGTAGGTTACGGTATACAGGAGGATGTGCGTAACCCGGGGAGGTTACGGTACACAGGAGGTTGTGTGTAACCCGGGGAGGTTACGGTACACAGGAGGATGTGTGTAACCCGGGGAGGTTACGGTACACAGGAGGATGTGTGTAACCCGGGGGGGTTACAGTACACAGGAGGATGTGTGTAACCCGGGGAGGTTACGGTACACAGGAGGTTGTGTGTAACCCGGGGAGGTTACGGTACACAGGAGGATGTGTGTAACCCGGGGGGGTTACGGTACACAGGAGGATGTGTGTAACCCGGGGAGGTTACGGTATACAGGAGGATGTGTGTAACCCGGGGGGGTTACGGTATACAGGAGGTTGTGTGTAACCCGGGGGGGTTACGGTATACAGGAGGATGTGTGTAACCCGGGGAGGTTACGGTATACAGGAGGATGTGTGTAACCCGGGGAGGTTACGGTATACAGGAGGATGTGTGTAACCCGGGGAGGTTACGGTATACAGGAGGATGTGTGTAACCCGGGGAGGTTACGGTATACAGGAGGATGTGTGTAACCCGGGGGGGTTACGGTATACAGGAGGTTGTGTGTAACCCGAGGAGGTTACGGTATACAGGAGGATGTGTGTAACCCGGGGGGGTTACGGTATACAGGAGGTTGTGTGTAACCCGGGGAGGTTACGGTACACAGGAGGTTGTGTGTAACCCGGGGAGGTTACGGTATACAGGAGGATGTGTGTAACCCGGGGAGGTTACGGTATACAGGAGGTTGTGTGTAACCCGGGGAGGTTACGGTACACAGGAGGTTGTGTGTAACCCGGGGAGGTTACGGTATACAGGAGGTTGTGTGTAACCCGGGGAGGTTACGGTATACAGGAGGTTGTGTGTAACCCGGGGAGGTTACGGTATACAGGAGGATGTGTGTAACCCGGGGAGGTTACGGTATACAGGAGGTTGTGTGTAACCCGGGGAGGTTATGGTACACAGGAGGTTGTGTGTAACCCGGGGAGGTTATGGTATACAGGAGGTTGTGTGTAGGTTATGTCATTATATATAAGGGACTTGAGCATCTGTGGATTTTAGTATCCATGGGAGGATCCTGGAACCGATCTCCCAGGAATACTGAGGGACAATTGTATTCCTTTTTACAAATGAAACCTTCCAGTTACTGTTAAATTAACAGTAGTTAATACTTTTTTAACATTAATGTACGGAACAACCTGAAGCTGACTTCAGCAGGCACCCTGCGTTTTTCTGGCATGAGTGAGCGTGAGCTTACTTGCGTGCCTGTGAGTATCCCCACCCCCGCCTTTCCGGCAGCCCCGGGCCCCCACCCCGGTGACTGGACGATGCCGTGCAGCCGGAACGGGAGCGACCTCTTGCCCCTTCCGGCTCTCCGTCAAGCCGCTGCATTGTGCCCCGGCGGCCACAGGCTCAGCCGGCCCCAGTCCATTGTTGGGACTCGCCTGTCCCTCACCAGCATATCTGCGTGTGCGTGTGTTTGGGAGGGGGAGGCAGTGAGGTCACCAGGGGTCATCAAGGGCCAAGCATCCAGGACCGGGCAGGAAGGGAACCAATTCTAAGAGGGAGGCGCAGTACTTGTGACTGACGGCCATAGCACTCCAAAAAGGAGAGTACAGACTGTACACCCCTCCCAGTCTGGGCGGTGCCAATCCCCCCCAGAGGGGAGCTGTCCTAACATGCCCTCACTCACACCTGAACGGATCGGGATGATTGCTCATGTCACTGCTAGGGTTGCAAAGGGCTGGAAAATTTCTGGAAATTTTCCTGAAACTTTCCGTTCCATGGGAAGTTAAGCTGGGGAATTTTGGAAATATTCCTCATTAGAAACTTTCCATGGGAATTAACGGGAAAGTATGGGAATTAACAAGAATATTCCTAGAATTTTGCAACCCTAGTCACTGCCGAGCTGCTGCTGAGCCCCTCCTTAGCCTAAGCAGCTCCCTGCTCAGCCTGTGCTAAGCCACCAGAGTGCAGTGAAACACAGGGGCTTAAATCACTGCATCCTTGCACACGGACTTTTCATTGTTATGTGTAGAAAGCAGGGCCTGTTTAAAGAGCCCCCTGGCTGTTTTCTTTTCTCCTTAGACCATGAAAACACAACATAGCTCAAATGCAGGCGTTGTTAATCAGTGAATGGTCCATCAGCAGGACAAAATATACACAAGTTCTCGGGGTGTTTACTTATTTGCCTGGATTTTTCTTATCACCATCTCTGACAGAGAGCGCCAGGCTTCTCACCAATCCACACACGGGGCATGGCGGTTGCCTAAAGTAACATGACCCTCAGTGATAGCAGCCAGCGTGACAGCCCTGGGAGACTGAAACCAGAAAGGGGGGGTCAGGGATAGTATCGGTCACCTCGATCAACCTTTCCGAAATTCTAACACAGACAGTAATTCTGATGAATATAAAACGATCACAAAATTGTTAACCTAAATTAAAAACTTTAAAAATAAAATAAAACAGGGACCACGAGTCCCTTTGAAATCCTACTCAGAGTCATGTTGCTCTTCTAGAGACACGAGCAAAGGCTGGGATGAATGGGCTTTAGTGCCATTACCAAGTCGGGGGGGGGGGGGGGGGAGTGACTGACTGACTGACTGACATTATTTTTCCCTGGAAGGAAATTCAAGGGGACAAAAACAGCCATTGGTATATTTAAACAGACAGGAAAATAAATATAAACATTATAATTCAAAAGTAATAAATTACATGTTAAGTCTTACTGTGCACAAAGAATAAATACATATGTGCAAAACACCTGTATTGTGCCAACGGTGCTGTATAGTAACGAGGAACCACAAATGCAAAATGGACATTTACAATCAATAACAGGGCGAATTATGCGCTACAAACTGACTGTGCGATGAGCAATAAATAAATAGGCATTACTCATGATGGATAAGAGCTTTTTCCTCATTTTCCCATCCATCACCTGCTCCAGGGGGTCAAGGCCAATCCTGAGCATGGAGCCACCCCCCCAGAAAGTCTGTATCAGCCTCCCACACGAACCAGCGGACCTGAGCCTTCTCAGGAAACACAGCCAGCTCTGGAGCTTCTTGTGCAAGGCATCAGTGTTTGTGTCCCAGCCCAGTTTACTGTCCAGATGAACCTCTAGGTACCTGTAGGCCTGAACAACTTCAATGTCCGCAGCCTGTATGCTGACAGGGGTATGGGGAAACCAAGTCTTCTGGTGCACCAGCATGTCCTTGGTCTTACAGATGTATATATGGAGGTGCTTCTGCTGACACCCTGTGACAAAGCTCTCCACCAGCCTTCTGTATACCCCATTCTCCCCCCTCACTAATACATCCCACTGTAGCAGTCTTCAGAGGACTTCTACTAATGGTATTCCTTGGAGTTGCACCTGAAGTCAGAGGTGTAGAAGGTAAACAGGAATGGAGTAAGTACAGGTGCTTATGGGGACCCTGTGCTACTCACCATCTGCTCAGATACACAGTTCTGTAACCGAACAGTTCTGTAAGGTAGGGGATGATCCAGGACAGCAGAGAATCATCCACCTGTGGTGCCCTCAGCATCTCTCTGAACAGGGCGGGCGGGGGGGTTAAACTGTATTAAAAACACTGGGAAAGTCATAGAGACTTCAGCTACCTGTGGTAGCTGCAGAGGGTCCAGTGAAGTGCTCATCATAGATTTTGGAGGAGTGTAGGACGAAGCTCTGCAGGGTCTGCATCGTGGTTTTTGGGTGGTGTATTCTGGCCTGGCTCACCAGTGTGGGATGATGAGGAATGAAGAAGAACGCAGCCTGGCAGCAGCACATCAATGGACGGAGGACTGCCGGAATACAGAATGACTGTCGAATTCTTTTGAACGATATGTGGGTTTGCTATTAAATAAGATGACTGCTGTTCATTTATGTAAAAATCAGAATGATATCCATAAATAAATAACAGTAATAAATGTTTTGCCTAAAAATTCTTATGAGGCAAAATATATATATAAAATCCTATGCACAGGCTATGGGAAAATAATGGTTATCTTACAGCAATTACAAAACAATATGCATGTACTACTCTTAAAATTTTCATTTTGTGTTGTATGTTTAAACAAAAAAATATTAACAAAATATATGTAAATATATTTTAATAAATGTATGAGTACGTGTCCTGTAGACTGGCATCCTGTTCAATGGCTACCTAGATCCCTGCAACCACGACAGGGGTAAAAGGTTGGATGGATGTATGGATGGCTACTGAAAAATTGCTGAAAACAATAGCGTGGGTGATAAAGAACATTGCTGTATTAACAAAAAAAATCCACAAGAGGGAGACATCATTCATTCATCCATCTTCCAACCAGCAATTCACTACGGTATATACGTTCTCCAGTTAATTTTACCGCTTATATTTACCCCTAGAAAAGCGGATTCACAACAACAGTTGTCCGTTAACAAGAACTCTATGCTTGGTGTCTGTGCTGCATGGCTGCCCCTGTAATTAGACGAGGCATATGGGCAAGGCTGCAGGATGCAAAATGACAGATGAAGGAGCTAAACAAGAAGAAAGACTGCTTATGTAAATAAAAATACTCCGTGAGTTCCATAAATGTGGAATGCATTTAAATGAGAATTCCCTGGGATCATTCACTGCAGAAGTAAGCCGTTTTAACTGGAAACAGATGTATAAAATCCGCCCTAAAAGGAACGTACACTGTTTACAAGGAAAAATCAGAATCAAATAACCTTTAGGGAATTCAAGCAACAGCAATGTTTTACGTTCATACACTTGACTAGTACACTACCTAATGGGGCTCAATATCTTAATAATTGACCCCTTTCCGACCATTCATTTATCCCAGTACCAGCAATGCGCGTTCTATAACCGAGATAGACTGCCCGAAGAGCTCATAATGGTGATATATTAAATTATATTATAAAATATTTGTTTAGTTTTTTTCTATTTGCACAGTCACCTTAAAATGTTTATACGACCTTTGCATTTATGATTATCTTGCATATAATATGTTTGCCTTGGCAAGTTCCTCAGTAACCGGCATACAGCAGGCCGGTGAAGGAGGGACGGGACGTGAAAATGCCTGAAGGTATCTGCACCCATCAGTGACGCAAAAGGTAATCAAAAATAGTACAACACCAAGCACGTAATTTTCATACATCATATCATACATTAGAAAGTCGCTGAGACGCCCTTGCGTTACTTACAAGCACTGACATAAATATAGCAATTTCAGATTCAACTAAGTATCAAGACAATGGCACTTAAGAGTTCTTGGTTAATCACGATCATAGGATCCACAATTATATGAATGAATTCAGAATCTATGAGCCTCAATAGCAAACCCGTAAAAGTAATCTTAAAAACCGCGAATGACAATCCTTGACTTAAGGGATTTGCCTAAAAGTGATGTCAAAACGCAGTAGAAAATTACTGATAAGGGAATCGACCAATGGCTTCCGCAGAGGTCATTTAATTATGGCCACGTGACTGTAATCCGTTTTACTATTGGGTAAACCTTTATGATAGGCGCAATGCTTGGCGAATAGCTACGAAAAACACGGACAAAGGCGTGTAGTCCTGGTTGTTGCAGTTAATGTTTTGTTTTTTTTTTTTAATTTTTTGTAATCAAAGACGGAGGAAAAGCCGTTTTGCAGTAGGAGCGGCTATTTACACAACGGTTTAAAGGATTTATTGGTGGCTGGGATATTTTTTTGCTTAATTAATTGGGTAAGTGCAATACATTATCTCTTATACTTCACTGTTTACGATGGAATGATAGCGTGCCAGTTGTACGTTAAACTGATAGGATAAACGGATTCTTGTGAATTTTCGCTACTAATTATTAAAGAGAACCTCGGATGAATAATTTTGCCTTATTGCTGGTTGCCTGTTACCTCGTTTAATCCGTTTATACAACGTATCATCCACGTTACACAGCATATCATCCTAAACAGAATGCCATGCTGTTTAGCTGGTTAAATGAAGTTTTCAGCTCGGCATCTAATCAAACAGTCAGTGCAACTGTCATGTTAGTTAGCCAGACGTCGAAAAATGTGGAACAAGTACGATGCATAGGGGCTGTTTGCTTGACGCGAACATTTCCACGTGGGATTGGCGCTAAAATAAATCATATGGTCACTAAAATCCTTCTACCGCGTTTTAAAATTAAATCGAGACGGGTAATAATCATAATAATGATTTATTATTATTGTAAGTATATTTCTCAGCTGGAGTGTGCTTGCCATGTATTGGACCCGCTAGGTGAAGGGCCGCGCATGTGTATTTGCTAGGTAGAGACGGGGGGCGGCTAAGCGGAGGTCACGTGACCACCTTGGTTTTTGGGGGGGGGGGCTCGGTGGGCTGGCTTAGCGGAGGTCACATGACCATGCTACTCGCTATGTCCTCCGCTGCGTGCTAGCCGGCCGAGAGCATCCGCAGCCTGCCACGCTACATGCTGAGGGGGGAACCTCGCTCGTCGGATTTCAGGACGTAAACCCGCAGAACACGCCATGCCAGGTACAGTTTTATAACCCGTCGCCACCTCGGCGTTCGGTATCGATTCCTCGCCGTCTGCGAACCACGCGGCGCTCGTTATACCCCCGCGTTTCGTGAGAGCCTTTGTTCGGCAGACATGTCAGCGTTCAGCTCCGACCGCGTCTGCGCCCCGTCCTCTGCTTTCCTCTCCGCTCGGAAGGCCCCCGCTCTGCCCACACGGCTTCATCACACCGCGGCCTGCAGTTTCTGTCACACGAAGATCCCCCCTGCGTGCTATCCGGCTGTCTAATCGGCGGGGTTAGTTTCGAAAGTTGATGCAGCAGCTAAAGGTGTTAAGCGCCGCATGGACGCCGCCTGCCGTGCCGAACTCAGCTCGTCTTAATCACCCTGATTGTTTCCCCCCATCCGCACGCCGTTTACCCCCAGATTATGTTCTACGTGGCGCTTCGCCAGTTCTCCGGAATACCGCGCACTCAGTCCACGGCCATCGTCCCTGATTAACAATTTACGGCGCCGTCGTCCTGTGACTAACGAGCCCGGTCTGTGAGCTTTAACCGCGCTGATCCCCGATCGGTTTATCGGCCTTAACGCTGCCATCGACGCGGACGCCTTTTCATATCCCCTATTTGTACCGTTGGGTCTCTCCCATGTTTGTAAACAGGAGGCGCCCGCCTCCATTTTTCCCTCCCTACGACATCCGTTATATGCCGCTCGAGCTTTAAAATGTATTCCGATTGTAATCAAAGCTTATGCTTGGTACTGATATGGAAGGTGACGTGTGGGAGGGCCTGAGTGATGATGTACCTCCAGCGCGATGCCCCCGAATTGGCCGGGCAGACCCGGTTAATGCTGACCTGGCAGACTTTGCACGGAGCTTCCATTGAGCCCTGGCTGTACGTGCAGACAATGCCGGGCCTGCTTGGGCCATGGGCGGTAGTGTTTGAGGTGTATTAGCAGGTGACTGAAGGAGAATCGGTCATTTGAAACCCCGCGTTTGTGCTAGATTTGGATGGGCGACAGCTAACCCTTAGCGTGACTTTGTTGGGGAATTTCTGCGTAGTAGTGCTAACTCATGGCTTAATTAAAATGTTCTTTGTCCTTGTCTTCTGGCTTCCCCCAACTAGAGGTAGCCAGCCATTTCGGATAACTGTCACTGTAGATGGAGTTGCTGGATTTGATGCCTTATCCCTGATTATGGGGGCGGGGGTGTTGTCGGTCTTCGTTGCCCACAATTTTCCAGACTCTGTTTGAGAGAGGCAGTATCAGTAGACAGCCAGCCATGTGTAACAGCAAGACAGGTCTGTGTTTTAAAATGGGGGGGGGGGTGAAGTTCATTGGTGCAGGAGGAGCAGATACCTGAAGTTTGTACTCCCATGCGTGCCAGAAGGTCCACATTGGTGTGGACAAACGAGGGACGTTTTGTGGTAGTAATGGTGGCCATTCCAGCTGGAATCTGTCAGCCGTACGCTGCTGCCTGTCCACCTGCGCCACTGCGGGGTGATTCTAGGGAGGCAGTAACCTTGCCAGGGGTGTCTCTTTAGCCACCCCACCCCCCCCCTCCCAAAAAGCTCCTCCAGTCTAAGTACTGTAACCAGCACATCCAGTTTGCTCTTAGGGTGCTTCTGTTAAGCGGCTAAGCATTTGACCAGAGTGCTGCTGGTTCCAGGATGAACAGAAGTTTAGGTTAAAGGTGCGGATTCGTCGTGACGTCGTGGCCACGCAGGTGGGTATGTGGTAAAAGTTTACGTTTATCTGCCAGGTACTGATTGCTGGGGGAACTCCTATCTCTGCTGGGTTATCAAAAACTGAAACTGCCAGGAAACCTATTTATAAACTGAAATAAGCTGTGAAAATGGGAAAGCTACAGACAGACAAAAACTATACACATTGTTTCTGAAAAACTAGATAACAAATGTAAAATACTTATGTATTCACACATTTACAGTAAAATTCTCGTGTCTGGGACATAGGCACTGCTGGATAGTTGAATTTTCCAGATAGTCGGCTGTTGCTCTTTGGAAAAACACTGAATTGTATCACATTTCTTATACATACTTTAATTTCTTCGTAGGAACACATTAGTAATTATGCTGTTATAGTGAGTTAGATGTCAGAACACGAGCTCGCAAGGTAAACAATAGCGGAACAAGCAGACTGCTAAGGCATGTTGCTCTGTGGGCACACGCAGGAAATGGCATGTAATGTGCAGTGGCTTTTAGTTTGTTGTAAACGTTTAATTGAATTGGGTTAGTACTGTGAATTCTACATGTTTATGTTTGATGCTGGTTTCTTGAATGTTGGATATCGGAGAGGACTTTACTGTAGCTAAAGTAATTTATCTTTTAATGTCCGTCAATAACTCCTGCAACATGTTTTGTCCATTTCGAGGAAATTGGTTCATTAGCTTCACTCTGTAATCAGGTAGGAGTCTCTAATGGTCTTGCACATAAAATAGCTCTACAACTTCTGGTCTGTCCCTAGAAACACATTTCAAAACCTGAACTTTAATATAAACTAAATAGAAATATCTTTTTAAAGAAGTAATGCAACCACACTGTAAGCAAAATAACACTAAACTGGGTTTGAAATTTTTGCTGCCAGTCCCCAGTCCCCGACAGCTTGGGCTTCTGTGCCAGCCCAGGCCGTAGGTTACCTGACCTTTGTTGGACAAGAACCATGTATAACCTGGTGAGATGTTACAGACCAGTGTGCCGCCCTGACAGATTAGGCAATCGAGGTCTTTTCTGATCTAATGATGGTTGTTTAAACTATATTGTAGCTCTTGTTCTGTATATCTTCTCTTAAACTTGGCAGTTTTAATTTGGGGGTGGGTCTCTGAGGCCGCCGGTAAGCAGGACGTTCAGAATGGCCCTGGTAAGTCAAAGCACCTGTCTCAACGTGATAGTCCGACGTCTCCAGCTGGAAATTGGAGTTGTATTCAGTGGGAGGGATATGGGGCATATCTCTCATTTACTGTGTTTTGAGTCAGTATTGTGTTATAATGTGGTTCCCTTAGCTTGATACATGGGCCGTATAACATGCTTCCCCTGTCCCCTTGGGAGATACCCCTCGAAACGCATGTGCGCTCAGGAAACCACAGATGCATTCTGAACGTCCTGCTTACCGGCTGCCACAGAGACCCACCCCCAAATTGACACTGCTGCCTTCAGGTGTGTGGTAGGACAGACAATCACAGATGTCTTCAGAGATGTAGCTCTATAAGCTGGCTACCTGTAGCAAATGTCTTATTCCTCAGCTAGCTATGATGCTTGTCTTGTTATCCTCCACTTCCTGCACCCCAGTCCCTGCCTGGAATGTTCTGTACTTTTTCCATATTGCAGTGAGCCTTAGACGCCCAGGGGCTGTACTGGATCATCACCAACAGTATGCAGTCACACGCTATGGACAACTTAGACACACCAGTTCAAGTATACTTTGGGTTTTTGGTTTTCAGACATGGTTTAGAACAGGGGTGGGCAACCCTGATCCTGGAGTGCCGGTGCCAAGCAGGTTTTCCACCCTACCTGGTCTCTGATTAACTAAACCTGATCTCAGCCAGATAGTAACTCATCCGGTAGGATGGAAATCCTGCTGGAACCTGACACTCCAGGATCAGGGCTGCCTAACCCTGCTGTAGAGTAGCAAGAGGAAAACGGTGCAAACAGGGAGAACATGCAACCTCCAAAAAGAGGGATCGAACTCACAACCGTGAACATCTTAAGCTGCGGAGCCTCCACTGCAGAATGACATCGTAGGAGGCCGGGCCTAGCTTATTGTCTTCAGAATTTCTGTTCTGTTTGATTTGGCTAGACTGGTGTGTGCATTTTCAACCAGGTGCAATTATCAGCTTTTGTTCTTTTTCTTTTTTTTTATCGCTGCTCTTTAACGTGTATTTAAAGTGAAAATGAGGCAGTCGGGCTTTGACTGTTAAAGCTGCTCATTCTGCTGGATTGACCTCGGCACAGCTGGTCATGGAGTTCTGACACTGGAGAATGTATGGTGACCTATGAGAGCCGGTAATTGTTTGGTAAAAGCTGGCAACGTTGGGAAACGCTGGCTTGGAGCCTGGTAAATTTCCCAGCTCGTCAGAAATCTGCCGTCAGCATATACTGGGCAAAAGCTGTTTCTGGTACCTCAAGCAAGTGTCACTGGACAGACATTTCAAAAGGAGTCTGGTGTGTACAGTGTCTGGGGGAAAATTACACCAGTGTTTAGCGATGAGTCTGAAGTTTTGGAATTTTTCGCACCATGGTGGAGCTCTAGGCTGGGTTTGCAGAACTTGTTGAACGTGTTTGAATGAATCTGCCTTTGTTTTAGAATTCTGCAAATCCCATATCGGGCATGGAGGTGTATCGTCTTGTACCTTTTGTCTTTGTTTCTGGCTTATCTGAAATCTTCCATGTCTCAGACTAAGGTGGGGGGTGTTATGTATGTGTGTGCGCGATTTTACCAATGCATTTATTTTGTTTAATTTGGGAAGAGCTGGGTAGTAGTCAGCTTTGGAATAAAAGCATCTTGCCGTAATCCTTCTCCAGAGCCGGCAGATATGAGCGGTCCGGAGGTGGCGAAGACACCGGGAGGCGGAGACCCTGGGAAGGAGGGGAAGGGGCCGGTCGCCAATGGGCATGGGGAGGGCGACTCCAACCCCTTCGCCGAATACATGTGGATGGAGAATGAGGAGGAGTACAACCGTCAGGTCAGCGTGCATGTGCTCGCCGTGCACCACATGGAGTGTATGTGGGGGGGGGGGGGGGGCATGTGTATAATACAGACATGGTCCCTATAACGGAAGAGCCAGTTTTACAAAAATCTGAGAATTGGATCTAAAAAAAAAAACAGTTGTCATAGTTGAGTGATAGGCTTACGCTCATAGAAATCTATGGAGAATCCCCACAAAGATGTAGATAGTGTGTGTGTGTGTGTGTGTGTGTGTGTGTGTGTGTGTGTGTGTGAGAGAGAGAGGATTCTATACAAGGGCCTGCAAATGTCACAAGGACAGTTGTGAAGGGCAAGCTGATGAATGACCTTTTTTTTTTTTTTCCTTCTTTGAATGAATTGGGAGGTCAGTTTAGTTACTGTTATATATAACAATTCTGGCTCCGCTCTTGATATTGTCCCACCAGACATAATATTCACAATGTTTAAGTTCCCCTGCCCAACCTTGTTCTCATGCACATTTTTTTTGTCCAATCTGTTAACTTCCAGGTGGAGGAAGAGCTTCTGGAGCAGGAGTTTCTGGAGCGCTGTTTCCAGGAGATGCTCGATGAGGAGGACCAGGATTGGTTCATTCCAGCAAGGGACCTCCCCTCTGGAGTGGGGCAACTCCAGCAGCAGCTCAACGGCCTGTCCGTCAGTGATGTCAGCACCGAGGATATTGTGGTGAGTCCGCTGCATACACCCGTCTGCTTGCTTACATTGTTGCCATGTCGTTTAGGCTTTTCATGTGCTGGGATGAAACCTCCGGTCTTGCAGCCCATCTTACCTGCCCCCATTTTGTCCTCTGTTCCCCAGCGCAAGAGCAGCTTGAATCCCGAAGCAAAGGAGTTTGTGCCAGGAGTGAAGTACTAGGGTCCCCCTGGCACCAGGGGGCGCCTTTTATAGACACTGGTGACCCTCGGTCACGTCTGCACACACTCAAACAGGGGCGCAAAGGAGATACAGCAAGGGCAACTCCTCCTATAAGCTTTTTATTTCAGTTTTTTCCAAGTCTAAGTGTGGGGGGGGGTGGCAGGGGCTCAGCTACAATCCCTCCAGGACGTTACACAAGTTACACATCATACTCAGTATTGAGCTGTTCTTCATCCTCCGTTTCTTTAACCCTGAGGACTGGTCATGTGAGTTTGTATGGAGAGGCTATTTTTTTCCCCTGTTTGGGTTTATTTTTCATGCTTTTTGTTTTTGTTTGGATTTGTGTCTTTTGGGCAGCAGTGTCCAGGAGTGGGGAGTGGGAGGAGCTACTGGGCATGGCAGGGGGGGTCAGGTGACCAGCCTTGTGACCTGATTAGACCAATAGGAAAGCCTGTGGGGGATTCACACAAAATCATTTTTTGATTTAAGTTGAAATCCTGACACAAAGTACGAATTTCATTAAAAAAAAGGAAAAATGAATAAAAACAATATACCTATTTGGATTTCCATTTCAGTTTGGTTTTGTGTGTATGTGTGTCTTTTGGTTGCAGGGCACCAGTGAAGATTAGCTGGCAGCTGAGCCCTTAATAAATTTACTAGGCCGACTCCTGGTACCTCAGAGTTAATGTGAGGGTGACCCCCCCCCCCCTTCGGGCTGGTGACCCCCCTTCGGGCTGGACGCATTGCGGGCACGTTGTCCCCACTGTTCTTCCTGCTCATTTCTCTCTCTGTTGCTGTAAGTGTGTTTCCCAAAGTGCTAGCTGTCAGCTCCAGCATATGTTCTGAACGGGTTTTATCGGCTGCGTGTAGGGGTGCTTCATTTAGTAAGAAACTGTCCCTGATGCCCTGTCTTGGACAGTTTTCTTATCTAAAAGCATTATAGTCATACCCGAAGGTGTTTTTCCTATTTTGCAATGTCAGTTGTGAACCACTGCGGCTTCTGCATTGAAACCTTAAACGACCCATAACACAACTGCAAGTCTGCTTTAAGATTTTATAAGAAACTCTTGTTGAACATGATTGCCTCTGGCCTATTACATGTGGCGGTGCTGGGATGGGGGTGTATTTATATGGGGACCCTTTAAATGACCCCCCCCCCCCCCAGGAATGCCCATTTTCCGGTTTTAGACAGTCCCATGTGTGGTGCTGTTTAATAGCATACTCAGCCATAAAATTCACTTCGCTGTTTTTCCCTCATTGTCGTTCACTGCTGATCTGATACTTAATGCTTCAGCAGCTTGTCTCTTTTTTCTAATGATATCCTCTATGAAAGAGGCAGTTTTATTTAATCATGTCACAGTGCAGACTGACTCAGGATGATGCCAGGTGGACAGTGGAGCCACTTTGTTTCATTAAACTGGTAGGAGTCTGGTTCAGACACCTGGTAGATGGAAAGTCAGTCAATGGAGACTAACTCGATGTGACTGATATCTGCTCACACGACGGGATATTAAATGAGGATGTACAGAACATTTAATTTGGCCTAAGTATGTCAAATTTTACGTGGAGCATGGGGAGAGCATTCTGACTGTACTCTTGTGGAGTATCTTGATCTTTGGTGGAAAACTGCACTGATACGTGAGTGTGTGGTTTTTCCAACCAAGCAAGGTGAGGGAGTTTTAGGTGGAGCAGGGGGGCAGAGGATTGGCATTTCGGAGGGCCGCTGGGGGTGGGGGTCTTCACATGTGTCCCTGTACTCTGTTAACCAGTTTCTCCTGCAGGGGAGCCACAACACCCAGTGAAATAAAGCATGTCCCCTCCCTTCCATGTACTCACCTTCATGCTCAGCAGCATGGGCAGAGAAACTGTATCTGTGTAAAGCTGCTACTGTAGGGGATGGTAAGGTTCACCAGTTTGCATCAGTGCACTGGCATAAAAGTCCACAATGCGATTACCTCTATTTTTAAAAAAACTGCACTGGATACAGTTTGGGAAGAACTCTGGATGAATGGGTAAAATCTGATTGTTTAAAACTGATAATTATCTAGAGGGCAGGGCGTATGCCATTATTTAGAAATGTGACTAATGATTTTTGACTAGTAATGTTACATTTAGATTGATTTCCTCTCTAAACTTTCTGTTTCTGTACCATATTGAATTCTATAGCATCATTTTGTATCACTTTATCTCGTTGAGCCGCATTGTGTGAAATCAAATCGTGTCAAATTGCACTGCATCGCAATAGGGGTGAATCATACTGAATTGCAATAGCAGTTGCTTTGTTGTTATCTGTAATGTATCGGATCGTTGGCAATGCATCAAGGTGTGCATCACATCAACCTTAGTGCTGGAGATGCATATCCCTAATGCATTTTACATCTTCTTGCTTTGGTCTTAACCCTGCCATTAATCACACTTGAGAGCCTACTGTCCCTGCTCTTGGCTAACTGAAATGTTTGAGATGGACAGGGGAGAGCCAGACATGCCAGCAGGAGGGATGATGTGCATGCAAGTCTCTGAGTGAGCCGTGGCCAACTTTCGATCTTATGGTCAATAGCGGGTGCCCTGCCTGACAGATGACAACAGTTTCTTAATTATGGAAGACAGAACGTGCAGAGCCTCAAACTCAAACTTAGCCCCAAACTTAGCCTCATTCCTTTAAATCTTCTGCACCACTGAAGCCACCTGACACTTCAATACAGAGAGAGAGCAGCAGTAAGAGTTAAGTTTTCAGTTTAGAAACAAATGTTCTCATTACTGCATGTGACATTCAGCTATAGGAATAGTATCCAACTTAATAGTTAAATATGTCAAATCTGGGCACAATGTGACTGTGAAGTATTCAAAGCTTAGTGATGTCCTCCATGCAGAAGCCAGAGGGTACCTTCGGTCTAATGCACAGAGTCAAGTGTTTAGTGTTTTTCCTAGTACTGATGCCATTGAATATGTCAGCTAGATGTGGCGATGTCACATGTGCCCATAACAAACAAAAGGAGCAATGGGTTAGGAAGCACTCTGGGAGGGATTTGGGAAAATCAGCATATGACACAAAAAAACAGGAGTCACCAATGAAGATATGTTGACTTCTTGGTTAGTTCTCTGCTACATACATCAGTGGATCCAGTAATGTTTCAATTCAGATTTATAAGGGTTGGTGTTTGTTTAACGTACATTTGAATACCTTAGAACAGGGGTTCTCAAACTATTGTGCTATTATGACTGGTCATAAAAGGAGATTCCTCCATATACCACTAGAGGGAGCTCACATGCTATAGTTTGAGAACCACTGCAGCCTGCGACAGTTTACTTCACAGGTGGAAGCTGTGGGCCAGGCTTCAGTTTGTATACCTGCAGGGGCCCCTGAGGGTACCGCTATGTATGTGACCCCCACCTCCTTCATGTGGCAAAGCATCCTGGAATAGGTAAGTAGCATGGATATTACCAACTCATCTCGACCCATCCAATATAAGGATAATTTTAATCTGTTGTTGACAGTTAACATTGTTATTTTGTAGCTTTAACAATCTGAATTAAAACTAAATGTACTATTATAATTACACTAATTCTCAATGTATTAAATGATGAGCTTGATATGAGTCCATACCTGAACCCCATAGTGAGAAGTATTTTTTTGTTTGTTTTATTTCAGAAGATTTGCAGAAAGCCAAAAAAACTATAATACGCTGAGTAGATTTAGTGCGACAAATGAGCTTCGTTTTCATTGATGGCGCTTCTGGAATTCTGGGTGATGTCATACGCCTTACAACCAGGCTGGCTGCACGACCACAGATTCTGATAGTCGCTGTTTTCTGAATATTAAGTCAGTCATATTATACAAGCCTGAATTGACTCAATACACAGGGTTCGAGCAGAAAGCCTGCGGTATATCTAAGCTAGATCAACTGCAACCCTATACAACAGCAATGAAAACAACCTTGCAGGTGTGATGTCACAATGCTATGCATTCTCTGCTCTGTGTGATGTTTAATTGAGTCATTTAACACCTGTTATTGAACACCCCCCCCCCTTTGTAAAATAAACAGGACAACTGGCTTTTTATATTACAATAACTTTTGTCATCTTTGATTTTATTAATAAGCAATATAAAAAATTCCCTTTTATTATAATTTCAGCATTTTTCAGAGTAAGCAGATATAATCACTAAAAAATACAAGACAAATTTTTTAAAAACCCTTGGTATCAAAAAAGCAAAAAGGTTTCATAACAGTTGATATTAAATGCTGATTTACAGTGATTTTATATCAAGTTCAAACTAGATTGGCTTATTCCAAAATTCCCCATCCCTTCCATCCTGAGTAAAAGATGGTTGTACAGTACAAGCTTGATTGCTGGTTTGTGTTTCTCTTCATAAAGCACATTTTTTTAAAAAAAGAGAAGCGACTTACAGGGCTACGTATTCACTTGTTGCCAAAAGAGTGCGTGTAGAACACGTCTGCATTGGCAGAGTAATCAAGAGGCAACGTGACCCCAATGCTGCGGGCACCCAGGCTGGCGCCCCCTAGAGCCGAAGACTGGTGCAGCGTTAGCAGGCTGTACCCAGTGAAGTGGCCCCCAGCGGCCCTCTCCAGCACCTCCATGAAGCCTGCCAATGACAACATGGAAGTGCGTGTGGTGTGACAGGAAGGCATTTTCTTTTGGACTAAAAGTTTAAAGAAAATTCCCTAACATCTCTTTTGGGAGAGCAGGTGAGCGGTCTGTCCCATGGAAATATAGGAGCTTCCCAAAGACTCCTGGGAATCCTGTATAACTTGTGTGCCGCTGCTGAGACTATGTCCACTGACCTGGTTTAAGCAGCTCCCAGCTCTTCCAAACAGATCCTACACACAGAATGGGCAAGCCAAGCTCTCCTGAGAAGAGACACTAGGAGAGAACACAAGACAGGCCAAGGTTATAAAAGACCACATCTAGGCCTCAACAGGCCTCAAACACACATTATCCATGTACCCATCTATCCTAGGGTATCACAAAGCAGGATTTCTTGCTTAACAAGAAATCCCCTGATTACAGGGTGGCTGGAGTCTGTCCCAGGCAACTGAAGGCACGATAGAGGAGATGTCCAGGATAAGATGCCTGTCCATAGTAAAGCAGATATTTACACACAGGCGTTCAAACACAGAGAAATTCAGAGACATCGATTCACCCCATGTTTGAGAAATACAGGAGGAAACGTGCAAAAACACAGCTGGCTTTGGTGGCCTCACCTGGTCAGCTTTGGGCAGGACAGCCACTATATGTTGAGCCAAAGCTTTCCCAGCTTGAGCGAACACATACTGACAAAGAGCATCTCCAGCTGTGGCCACTGTATCACAGCCAGACAACAGAAATGGTCAGAGTCAGCTATGACCCAGCAATCACGTGACACACACAGTGAAAAGGGGGGTTTGGGAAAATGACAAAACCAGCTAATTAAGTCAATCAGCGGACCTTCAGACAGCTTTCTGCAAAACCCAGCGAAATGGGACTTCTCAAAGGTTCTGTAGAAGTGAGGAAGCATGCCCATTCTGTTGGTCACCTAGATGACAGGTGGGAACAAACACAAAAATTCCTTAAAATATTTCAGGCACATCACTTTGAAGGCTGACTGCTGATGATCTTACAGCTCTTATATTGTCTAAAGTTAATTTTGGCACAGCTGTCAAATGAGGAAATGGTGGTCCCCTAACCCTTCTTACCTGGAAGTACTCTTGCATGGCATTTTTGACGTTAGTGATGTCATGAGGCGGAGTCGCAAAATTATCCATTGCGTCAAATACTATCTTCACAGCAAGGTGAGAGATCCAGTAGGCTAAATAGTCATTTAGAAGAAAAGCAAAGTTTTAACATGTCATACATTTGCTGAGAAATTTTAATCCAACAAATTTCCAATGCCACAGTTTAAAATTTTTGTTTGCATCAGCATTTTTGATTTTGATTAAATTTGGCACGTGAATTACATGTATCTTCCAGAGGTCGGAAATGTTTTTTTTTTTTATATATATATATATATATATATATATATACTTCCTTTTGAGATATAGTGCCTTTTTCACACCCTAGGTAGCATGCCAAGTTTCATCAAAATCAAAAATGCTGATGCAAACAAAATTTTAAACTGCAGCATTAAAAATATAATTATATAACAATCTGGTTATTATTATTATTATTATTATTTATCATCATCATCACATGGTGACAATTTGAAAACTCCAGAAGGGTCTGTCTGAGTCTTCATTGTTACAAAGTTTAAGTCCATGCACCTTGTCAGCTATTCACTTCTGCTTACTGAAAACTTGTCAGACCATTAGAAATTTTCCAGTATACTAGGTCTTTTCAAAATAATCTGGTCATTTGTGCTTCAAGTGAAAGTTCTGATAAGTCTCCACCTGAATCCACATATTTGTTTTCCTTGTGCTCCACTGACTACTTAAGTCTTTGCCAGCACCAAAGTTCTAATGCACCAATGCTCTTGTCACACTTCTTCATCTAGCTTTCACATCCATAAAGTCACAGCATATTCTGAATAGTTCTGATATTTGTTTTTAAAAGTACAGTACAACTTTTGGAGATCTTGGAGGTCCTTCATCACAGCTCTCCTAATTTCCAGTGTGTGACGAATGTCTAGATTGCTGGATCCTGCATTGTTATTGTTTCCAGTGAATCAATGCTAAAGCTCATTTGTCTTCACCATCAATGCTAATGTTAGCTGCCACCGCTTTAGTCAAAATGTGTTTTCTTTACACTTAGCCACACCCACATACGTTCACTCTGTTCTTTAACTTTCCTGAGTCTTCTGATTCATTTCTTTTTCTACAATGTCATCTATCCCTGTGGCTCTCATCTTTTGGAAGCGATTTCAAGGCTATTCTGGCCTCTTCTATTACTGAAGGATCTTCCAAGAACCATCACATATGCATCATCAAATATATATTGGTTGCTGATGTCACTGTTGTAGATGTTGTCTGTGGATTACTTCACCTCTGTCTGTCAGTTATCTGCCCATTAAAATCTCTCTGCATTCACATGGGTGAGGAGTTTGGGTGCTAAATTAATCTGAATTTGTACCTGAGCCCTCGTCACCCATCAGGTGACCCCAGCCTCCACAGCCCACCTGTGACCCATCAGCGTTCACCAGCCTGCAGTTGGATCCAGTCCCCGAGATAATGACCACACCCCCTGAAGGGACAGAGAGGAGGTGCGAGCAGGTGTGTCAAATCAGACCCCAGCTCCCCAACAATCTGTACGTCCGTACTTGGTGTGCTGGAAGAGCAGCTGGCAGTGAGGAACGTGTGAAATACAGCACTATCAATTCCATTTCATTAACTGCTTGTCTCGCTTTTTCATGCACTGCTAGCTGATTTTGAGGATGGTTATTTAACTTACAAGAACAAGTCAAAAGAATTACACTAGTATTTAAAGAAAACGGTAGGGCTAAACAAATTTCCAAAAAAAAAAAAATCTTTAAACTAGGTTGTAAACTCTGTGTCATTCAAATAAGAACTGACAAGGAGATGATTATGCTTATATATATTCTGACCCAAACTTAGGTGATATGACTTAAGTAAATTGCACCGGGACTCTGCTGACAGATTCTAGAATGGCTGCACCTCTACCTTGCTCTCTGGCAGTTGCCATGGCGCCAATGGTGTCGTTGGAGATGTGGTAGTTGAGGCTCAGTTTAGGAAACCTCCTCTCCATCTCCTTGATGAGCTTCTCGATGGCCTCTGGCTGCTCCCCCCCACTCAGAGACATACCCTGTGCACACAGCCATTAATGCTTCTCACACGTACTGAGGGCCTTGTGCACCAGTTCCACTAGGTCTGCTTTTACCTGCTATGGCTTTTCAATGTTGAAACAAAGTTACATTTCCTCGATCAAACTGCATGTTTAAAAAAATGTTATTATGCTGGCATTTGCACGGTTGTGTATGGCACCGCAGTCTCACACTCGATGCTATGTGCCTGTGCAGCTCTCTTTGTTTACGCAGGTTTCCTCCCACGACACTCATTGGCTGACTGTTGCCATGTATGTATGCCATGACATAAGCTGGAATCCTGTCCATGGTGCTCCCTGGCCTAGGGCACTGTGCTTCCCGGGATATGCCGCTGGCTCATTATGACTCTATACTGGATAAGTGTTTATGAAAAATGTATGGATGGATGTGAGAATGCATAAAACACAATGTCTTATTGCCTTTGGTGATAATGTATTTGGCTGAGGCTGACTAACCAGGGAGCGAAGGGGTGTGTCTACATCCAGTCCCGCCTCTGTCTTGGCTTTTTGCATCATGTTGTTGATTGCCTCCAAACATTTGTCGACACCTATTAGCTGCAAGAGAAGCAAGACCAGCTTTCATTGCACCATCTACACTGCGAACAGATTCATGCCACCATAATGTACTGCAATCACTCTCTACAGAGTTCTGCACTATTACTGTACCAGCTATACAGAAGCTGAATGCCTCCCAGTGTTGCCTGACTCATGATACTTTACGGATTCCTACCCAATGATTGGTACATGGCCCATCTGTTTCTGCGATGATCTCTCCTTCCTCAGAAACCAGCACTGCTTTGGACGCAGTCCCACCTCTGACAGAAGAGATATCATATCCATTCAATGCAGTCCAGCAAGCAAAAACAAAAAACCGCCACTTTCCGGGAATACTTTAGCCTTTGGTAACCGGTATAGTTATGCAGAAATAGACGTCCTGGCTGACAGCTGATCGTTAAGATCAGATACATGCAGGAGATAATAAAGTAATAAAATCGTAAAGTAAGGCAGAAACTGGAAAGAGAAGCACGCGAACTGTTAAAAATCTGATTTTCACATTAAACTAAATATATAGCGGTTCAAATCCTTCTAAATAATGTAGTCGTCGACTGCCCGTTAAGAAAGAATCGATAACTACATTTAAAATGTTGACATCCATACATCCAGCGACAGGACAAAATTCGTACTTCATGTATTAAAATCTGGCTTTTTTAACGAACTGAGGTAAGAAGCTTTACTTGTGTGAGTATTACTTCTTCTTGACACCAAGCTACTATAAAAATATTTTTAAGTGAACATATTTGTCTTTTTTACTCACCCCTCCACACCGCCGTAGACTGAAGCCATAATCTACCTTCCTTCTCAGACCACGTGACCAGTCACGCGCCTGTATCGGCGACAATGAGAGGCGCGTGCATCCTGCGGAAATCTCGCTTATATTAAAGATTAGGCAGAACATGTCTGACCTTATCTTAATACGTTCACCTCATCATAGTTACAGAAATCACTAAGACTATTGGCTTGTAAAATCATAGTACAGCGATTATCTAATTTTTACTTTTTACATTCATATATTAAATACTTTAGACTTCTAAAACATGCAATGAATTGTCGGATATTACCACCAGAGTGCAACATCCTTCCACATTGTCACATTGTTTCTTATCCCACATTGAACTGGTGTCTGATTCGCCTTTTTTTGTTTTCGTTTTTCTTTTTGAAGGGGCTGCGGGGGGATGTGCTATACGGTCTATATACTGTATGACAGGAACGGTGAACTACAATGTTCAGTATCTGTTCATACATTGATCTTCTTTTTTCAGATTAGTTTTTGCGTGCATAGACTATGTTGTGCAAATTTTAAAAAAGTGACAGCTCAATAAATATTTTAATCTTCTCCCTCAAAAAGTAGCTTGCTTGAATAGTTTTGTTGAAAATGATGGTTTCATGTCTAGATGGCGCTACAGCACTGGCTAACCGAGGCGCCATTTACTTTGTACTGCAGTACTGTTTCGTTTTATTTTGTCCAACCAGACAGGATGGCCTTCATTCACATCCCGCATTGACAAATCTTGGCCACCCCACACCCAGCAGATCGTGGTTTTTCTCTCCTCTGACCGATCTCAGTAGGTATTCATTCCACAGGCCTTGCCATTTTGGATGCGGTTGTCTGGCAGTAATGATTTAGCCCTTGTCTAAGTCACTCAGATATTTCCCTCTGCCCATTTCTTCTGCATTCAACATGTCGACTACATACTTTTTATACAATGAGAGCTACTTTTACAAAGGAAATAGTCTGGCAAGCTACCAAACCGCAATGGTATATGTTCCTGAGGGAAAGGGTGCCTCTGCCTAGAACATTATGGAAGTTGCATTGTTATCAATTAAGAATGCTTTAGCAATCGACCAGTTGATTGAAATCGACCAGTTTGGCACATCTGGTCTAATGTATCCCAGACCTTGACAGGCACTGCTTTTTCAAAATAGTCAACATCACCCTCACTGCATGTGGGGGGATCATAATGTTTTGTCTCATGGATGTATAGACCAAGGACAAATTCATGGGGGAGTCATAATGTTTTGTCTCATGGATGTATAGACCAAGGATAAATTCGGTGGGGGGGGGGGGGGTCATAATGTTTTGTCTCATGGATATATAGACCAAGGATAAATTCGGGGGGGGGGGGGGGGTCATAATGTTTTGTCTCATGGATGTATAGACCAAGGATAAATTCAGGGGGGGGGTCATAATGTTTTGTCTCATGGATGTATAGACCAAGGATAAATTCATGGGGGGGTCATAATGTTTTGTCTCATGGATGTATAGACCAAGGATAAATTCAGGGGGGGGGGGGGTCATAATGTTTTGTCTCATGGATGTATAGACCAAGGATAAATTCAGGGGGGGGGGTCATAATGTTTTGTCTCATGGATATATAGACCAAGGATAAATTCGGGAGGGGGGGTCATAATGTTTTGTCTCATGGATGTATAGACCAAGGATAATTTCATGGGGGGGTCATAATGTTTTGTCTCATGGATGTATAGACCAAGGATAAATTTGGGGGGGGGGGTCATAATGTTTTGTCTCATGGATGTATAGACCAAGGATAAATTCATGGGGGGGTCATAATGTTTTGTCTCATGGATGTATAGACCAAGGATAAATTCAGGGGGGGGGGGGTCATAATGTTTTGTCTCATGGATGTATAGACCAAGGATAAATTCATGGGGGGGTCATAATGTTTTGTCTCATGGATGTATAGACCAAGGATAAATTCAGGGGGGGGGTCATAATGTTTTGTCTCATGGATATATAGACCAAGGATAAATTCATGGGGGGGGGGGGGGTCATAATGTTTTGTCTCATGGATTTATAAATTCAGGGTTTATTACCAGCCACATTAACAGCAACACCCCAGTAACATAGTGGTAACATGGCATCTGACTGAGATCATCTTGTGTCCAGTGTAGTTTTTTTTCCTTATCTGAGCTTTCTGATGATCTAAGTGACTGTGACAGAAAAGGGATGGCATAGGCACACGGCAGGCCTGGAATAAGCGATTGGCAGCCAGTTGATAAGCACAGCTGTGGCAGACATGGACTTCTTCCTGCAAGGACACAAATGATGGCTCCGACATGCTGTTCACTCAGACTCTGAACCTAGGCTGATTTTACTTTCACACTATCTACAGCAGTGTTTCCGAACCCAGTCCTTGGGGAACCCCAGACAGTCCACGTTTTTCCTTCCACTCAGCTCCCAGATCACTTCTACCAGGTTTACGGTGTTCCTGATTGGCTGGGAGCTGGGAGGGAGCAAAAACATGGAGAGTCCGGGGTTCCCTGAGGACTGGGTTGGGAAACACTTATCTACAGTGATGGTTGCAAGAAGGGTCTGTAGGACTCAAAAGGCCATTCATCATTTCATATTGTGCTCCATTTGGTTGTGTAAGTGCATGGCAGTGTGTGCACATAGTTATGCTTGAAACTTCATTTCATTTGTGGCTTCATTCAAGTCTGGTTGGACAGGAAATCAAATTGACCCAGTTTACCAGGCACATAACCAGAAATAAGTTTCATTGGGTGGGCCCAGCTACTTGATTGATAGGTCCCTCTTGGTCGATTTTGCCAATCAGGGGGTTGCCCTCAGTAGGTTTCACTGACTGGGGGGAGGGATTAACCCACATTGTGATTGTTTAATTCACTATTGACCTTAAACCAGTGCTCCTGATGATCATACTTGATATCCCTGGCGGAAGAATTTCTTAGTCCAGCAAAGATACTCAGATCCATAAATAAGAACCAGAACATATACATAGCATGAAACATGTACAGTACATGCAGATGTAGCAGGGGCAGTGATGCTACACAGATTTCACAGAGAAAAAGGCAAAGTAAAATCCCAAGCAGTACAAAAATAACAGTCCTAACTGACAATGAACTGCAAAAGGCTCAAAATGCTGCCAGTGTTTGTAACTGAGCAATATACCTTGGAAGAATGATGCAGTAATGTAAACAGCCATTAAATATACAGGGTGAGGCAGATAGAGGCTTGATAAAATTCCTTCAAACTGGCTCGTTTGAGAGCCGTTTGACACATTACATAGCAGGCGGAGTCCTGAGTCAGTCAGAGGCACCATTAGATGTATTCGCCTCTTCTGGACTTGTACTTCATACATGTATTGTGTAACACGTCTGGGCATTTGTTGCTACCAAGTGTTGTTTCTCTGTCAAACATGCCTACAGGACAGTTATAACAGGAAGGCGTCTAGCTTGCTGAAGAGTAGACTTACAGCAATAGTTCCCGTCCTTAAATATAAATGTTTCCTCAACATATTCCAGCTCCTAAACCAGTGAGTGACCCATCCTCCCAAGTTCGCCTGTCAGACATTTATCTTTAGTCTCCCTAGATGAGACATTAGCTTCATATCCTGTATGAAAAAAAAGATGCATACAGACATCTGCCAAATGATCTTGGACAGAGGAAGAAGCAAACCGAAAAATAGCCGTTAAGAGAAGGAACACCGCAGAAGTGTTCTAACGGATGCACAATGACGTCACCGGCCGTCGTGACCGGGTTTACGCCCAGCGCAGCACCTTTGCACCTTTTACATTTTGTACGAATGAGCACTCTTTGTGCCGCCGCTGCTCTGCTGCCTTTTGTTGAAACAGACAACAAAATTACCATGAGTTCAAAGAACAACATGTGTGATGCTATAGAGCTAAACCTAGTTGTACGTTAAGTTTCAAGCTCTGTACAGGTGGTGAGGTTTGAGGTACATTATCCCTAATAGACGTTTGATCTTTGCCACCGAGCTACACCAAGATAAAGATACATTTCCGGTAAAGTGAGATGCATATGTACTGTATTAATGAGGGTTAACACGGTGGCAGGTTTCTAAGAAAAAAATTGTCTGCAGGAATTAAAAAAGAAGTCAAATTGGAGATACGCACATTCTGTCTGTAGTTTAACTTTTGTTAACGGAGGGAGAGAGAGAGAGAGAAAGAGGGAGGGAGAGCGGGGAGGGGGGGGGCTGCTACTGAAGATCGCCCACAATAACAGGAGGAGAGGGGAGAGATCAGGCTTCCGAAGCACGACTATAGAGCGTGCTTAAACTTTTAGAGACACCTTTCTAATGTCGGGGATATTTCTGTATTATCGGTTTATAACAAATCGCACTCAATGATTGCCAGCGCTGTCGCTTGCATTGCTTATATTTATGAAGCGGAAGTTGCAGCAATAGGAAGTCTGAAAAGAAAGAAGTTAAGAAACTGAAAAGACGAGCGGGGTGTCGAGATATTTCGAATTTGGCCTGAGAGAGTGGGAATCGGAGCGGGCGATGGACACACACGTCAAAGAGGGGCAGCTTTACGTGCAGCACCAGAAGTTTGGCAAGGTGAGTCCGCCCGGGCAGCGCCGCCGATTATCTTTTAAAAGGAGAGAAATTTCTGCGCATCTGGAGATTTCTAAAATGACGTTAACTGTCTGCTATTTAAGGCATGTGGCGTTATTTTACAGATACCCGCAGACATTCCGTTTTAAACAAATCCTATGCAATCCAAGGCACGACTCTTGATTTAGGGGTGATCAATTACTGTTTTAGTATTTATAAAAATAGGGAAAAGAGGAAGTCATAATGTCAAAAACAAGTTTAATCTGAAATAACTGAATGTTGCTTAGATTAAAGAAAAAAAGCTGCCTCGTGCCTAATTGACACAGACATGTTCCTGCTTAAATGATATCTTGATTTAGGAATATTCTGCAATAACGGCATCTATTCCCCTGTGGCCTGAGGCAGTCAGATGAACGCAAAAATATTTTTTTATTAACATCAGTCACTTTCTGAGATCTCCTTAAGTAAACATCATCTGTCTTAAGTTGGGAAGCTGATTTAAGGGAGGTTTTAGCTCACCTATATCCTGCGAAGTGCCTGGATGTTAAATTCAGTTTGTAGGCAGTTCACCTCGAATGTGCTTAAGTCTGCGCACAATTTGTGCTGATCTCCGTTCAGATTTACACATTGGATTTTGAATGGTTTTTAAAACTTTCAGACCCAGTTCTCTCTTTACGTTTCGAAGGGCTTGTTGTTTTATTATTGATCCAAACTCTGGTTCTAACCCTTTCACGTCCCTAACTTTCTGCACGGAGGCCTGCATTCCTGTAGGTATGTATCGGCTTTCTGTCTCACTCCGTCTTTCGGGTTATAGTGAGCGTGGCTTCTTGGTCATTTCACAACAGTGCGCATTGCAATGGAGTGAGGCAGAGGGATACAGAAATAGAACGACCGGGCACGATGGAAAATGTGGTGACACACACCTTGTACACACCTCCGATATCCAAGCCTGGTGCACACCCTAGTGTGTGCCGATCCCGGTCATTTGTCACGGAGCTTTTACACTGTTTATACACTAGTGCCAGGAGGAATACCTTTAGAAAGCGGTCTTTTATAAATTCTCATCCACTTTCTCGTGTTCTGATGGTGTTTCCCCCTCATGGGGGCTGAACTGGATATCTGCTTTGATTGGGCAGAATCTGCTTATGCGTTGGTGGGTATGTCACAGAGCTATGACATTGCAGTTTCACCACCAATCTGATGATCAGTATTTGGTAATATAAATTATTAATAGCACAATGGATGGTTTATACGTTGTGAACTTGTGATGGGTAAAGTTCAGGTCTTGCAGTGTTTGCCAGGACTTATTTTTATATTTTTAATAAAAGTGTCAGTTTGCTTAGGAAAGAAGAATCAACTAGTAATAAGTTCTACAGTGTGGTGATTCTGGGTACATTTTTCCATCTATCCACTTATTTTAAATGTTCTTTAACTGTAATTCCTAGTTGATTGGTAATGTCTGTTTTCAATGGCCTCTACGGTGAACTAAGAGGAAGCAAGTGTCATAGTTTAACCTTCAAGGGGAGCTAAGGACGAACCCCCCAGTCCTCACTGCCTAGCTGTCTCCTTGTGGGTCCCCCTCCCCCATAGCCAAGTGCTGCTAGCCTCTTTGCCCCCACTTGTGAACTCCCAGGCTGGTGATGTCACGGCGTGAAGCCCCAAGCCCCGGATGACGTGTGTGCGTAGGAGGAGCCGGGGGTGAAGCAAGCTATGCGATCTTACATGTGTGGCTGACCGTGCGCATGTGTACACTGCGGAATTCATTTGCCTCACAGAAGTACTGTATAAAGGCCAGAGAGGTCAACACCGTCCTCCAACTCAGGCACACACACGCCATTGAATGACTACTGTTTAGCACTGAGTTCTTCCCTCCCGATTCAAAGGCTCGACTTTACCCCGCTCCTTCCATGGCACCTGGAATACTATGTGGGCAACACATTCTGAGTGCGTTAATGAGAATATTCCCCTATTGGTCATGCCCACGCTGAGCTGTAGCCTTGTGGTCATCATTTAGTTTTGTTCAGTGTTAGCCGGTTAGCTGGAAGTTACAGCCGTTTGGGTTTCCTCTAGTCCGTATTTATCGGCCTCTTTACAGGCCTCGGAGCAACTTATGAAAAGACAGAAGTACAAGTTTTCTGGCCCTACATGTTAATCGAGGTTGCGATGTGATGTTTGGGGACAGCTGGTGGTGCAGTGTCCTAAGCACTGTCTGCTGGGAGAAATTTGCAAGTTACCGTTTGTGTGCAGTTACTTTGAAACCACATGATGCAAAAGGGTCACCTTCAGGTCCTGTATTACATTACAGGAATGCGTTGGACCGCTCTGACCATATTCCTGTTTTCTGGATCTTGGTGGTCGTGAGTGATTGGAGGGACTGTGTACTTGCTGGCCAGCTCTGGCAGCTTTACCAGGAGACCTCAGCCTGTCAGTCACAGCCGTGGGTGAAACTGGTTGAACATGTATGAGTTAAGCAGGTAACCAAGGTGGTCATCATTACCCTGCCAGTTTCAGTCTATGCAGGGTGTGGTTTCTGCTGCACCCTCCTCTCTTATCGTCAGAGCCGACCTGGATCTTGCCGGTCGTGGCACAGGGTTGGAGGTTCTGTCACATATCTCCCTCAAGCCAAGAGGCGAGGTGTTAGCATAGCTTGCGGAACGTGTCCATTGGTTCTGTATGAATATCGCCGCACCCAGCCATACCCTCCCAGCACACAGACTGATGCTAAAGTGACTTCCAGCCCCCCAGTGCAGTCCGGCATTACCTGAAAAACAGCACCGGCTGTGGTGGTTTCTGCCTCAGGTGGGGCTCATGTGTCACCAGATACGTGGGTGAGGTGATGTCACTAACCCTGGGGACAATCCGCTGAACATACTATGACAAAAGAGGACTTTACAAAGTATAAAAAGAAATTTACCAATCTGCTTGTACATTGGGAGGATATTGTCAGGCCCAAAAAAACCATTATGGCATCTAGAGTATGGATCAGTTCAGCCTTGTTTAAATATTTTTTTAGTTTTTTTTAATACGAGGTGTCTGTATTTCTGTATTTGCTGAGATAATATCCATTGAGGGTAAAGCTGTTACCCACAGTAACTTATAAATAAGTCAGCACTGTTTCTGAACCCACTCCCCCTTAATTACACACATGGTTTTGTTGGCAGATGGAGTTGGTTAGCTGGTTAATTATCAAATGTTAGCTGTCAGCAGAGCGGAAATTCACCACTGTATAATGGTTATCCGAAAATATTAACTGTCAGTTATTTATGGTATTCAGTTTTCAAAAGAACTTTCAGTTTATGTAGCGGCCTTCAGATATCAGGCTGGAAATCTGACAGTGACGTGAGTCAAGCCGCTTAAATATTACTCGTGGTCGGCCGGACTCTGACGTGCAGGTGCTCGGTCAGCCGGACTCTGACGCGCAGGTGCTCGGTCAGCCGGACTCCGACGCGCACGCGCAGGTGCTCGGTCAGCCGGACTGCGCACGCGCAGGTGCTCGGTCAGCCGGACTCCGACGTGCACACGCAGGTGCTCGGTCAGCCGGACTCCGACGTGCACGCGCTCGGTCAGCCGGACTCCGACGTGCACGCGCAGGTGCTCGGTCAGCCGGACTCCGACGTGCACACGCAGGTGCTCGGTCAGCCGGACTCCGACGTGCACGCGCTCGGTCAGCCGGACTCCGACGTGCACGCGCATGTGCTCGGTCACTTTGCAGACCTGAACAAAGTGCGCTTTGATTAAGAGCAGTCAAGGTCATTTGGAATTTAGAGCTTGTAGCTAATCCAACATTTTAGGCTGGGAGAAGTTCTAATATATGTATTTTAAGTTTAAAATTAGGCATGATAGTTGAGAGTAGAAAGCGTTGAGAATACCATGACTATAACACAACGGATGAATGAAAAGACCCCCAGCTCCTTGCTCTTATGAACTGCCCTGCCCTCTGCCCTCTGGCCAGCGGCTCAGACAGGGACTAGTCATTTCTCATGCAATTCACTGGTGTCAGATGCATCTTCACTTTCCCCCCCCCACTAAAGCAGTGAAAGTACAAGTGTTGGATAGGAAGGGCATGATGTACTTCAGAATCTGTTACGTGTGTTTGTGCGTACACATATTTCTGTTTTTTTTTTTTTTTGCAGGTCTCATCTTGGTTAAAATTGTGTAGCCCTGCGTGTTTCCTGTTTGCAGTGTTATGCATGTGCGTAATAACGGAGTGGTGTCTTCTGGACTGGTGTGCCCTGAAAGAACCTTACAGAGCGTCCAGAATGAGTGCTGTCTTAAAGGGAGCAGAGAGACGAGTGGTGCCTGATCACCTGAGCGTTCAACCCAGCAGTGGGCCAGTTTTAACCACTTGCTCTTAATAGTGATCAGGCTTATCGGACTCATCTAGTGACACGTTGGCTGCAGTAGGACTGAAACTGGTATACGGCGTTCCCCTTGGCGTGGGTTCCGACAGACTCGTTTCTCCCATTGCCGCCGCAGTACGACACATTGCAGCTTTGATCACTGCCCCCCACAGGTTTAGCTCTGCCATTACACTCCACCCACAGAGCACGCTCAGGCAGTTTAAGGTCTGAATCTTTTTCGCCGTGACTCTTATCATGCCTTAGTCAATGTGGGAAAGAACAGGGAAATATGCTAGGCCTGCATTTGTTTAAAAGACGACTAAAACTGTGCGCCTGCCCCCTCCAACGACTGAGCTAGCGTTTCATTTATGTAAATATGGCTGTGGGAAATGCATTTAGTATCAGCCACACTCTTAAAAAAAACTCTGAACGGCGTCATGCGTTTTAATTGCGTGAACATCAACGTAAAGGTCACAGTTTAATGTTTATCGCAGCGTTCTAACGATGATCCGAAAGTGTGCAACATATTGTGTAGAGAAGAGGCAGTAATAATTTACTTTGAATATAAGAGAAGGGCCTGCAGAGGCTTAGTGGGGAATACTGTTACCTCACATCCTCTGCTGTGTGTGTGCTTGCATGGAGTTTAATTTTCTTAGTGTGTCACCCTCCACGGTCCAAAGACGAGCAGGATGAGGCTGACTGCCGACTTTAAAGTGGCTGCAGCATATCCTGTAACTGACTGGCGTCCCATCCAGTGTCTGTGTCGGAGTCCCTGTCTTGTTCCCTGTGCTGCCTGGGACCGGCTCCAGGCTCAACAGTTACCAGGCTCAGGATAAGCGGTAGGATGATGGATGTAACAGAGAATTCGTTTTTTTTTTTTCTTTCCTTTGAGTAGCTGCTTCGGCAGGTGGACGTTTTGAAATGTTATTGTGTCACGGCGCCGTGACTGAATGCCTGCAGTGTGTTGACAGATGCGGTCATCCTGACACTCTTCAGAAGCGCACAATCCTTTCTTTCGCTGTTTGCCCAGCAGCAGAAATCAGGGGTTCGCAGTTTTTTTTCTTCAAGCCCTTTCTGTTTAGGAGTGACTATAAGTCAGCATGGCTGTTGTACCCAGGGCTAATATCTAGCTTTGTTCTACCCATATATGGGCATGCTAGTGGTGGAGGAGCGGGAGGTAAGAAGTGAAGGGAACAAACTGTCTGACCATGACCTGACTCTGTATGCAGACTGGCCTTCGTTGGCTGAAGATATCAGGCTTGAACTCTTCCCACTTCCATGTACTTACTAACTTACCGATTTTAGCCCCTCCCTGGTGATATGTTTTATAGGCCCAAGGTTACGGGTCATGTGATAATTTACTGCCACAGGCAGCCAGCCAATGGGGCGCATTCGAGCATTCCATGGTGCGCTCTGAACCAGCGTCTTGGGATAGTGGGGTATTAGACGGTGACATCTCCAAATTTTGTAGGGGAGAGGCCCAGGGCCAACAACAAAATAGGAGGGGCATCTGACGATGAAAAATGTGGGCGCTTACTTGCACAAGTTGCTCATGTTTCCTTAATTGCCCAATTATTATGGTTATGAATAGTGTATACCAGGAAATTGCAGTTGTCACATATGTGCATTTGGGAAAATTGTTCCACATTCTATGATTGACACCACTCTGATCTAATGAAATTGAGGGCAGGGCTGATTTCAGGGGGGGTGGTGTTACCCCAACTCCCCATTGGTTCCAGTACTGGTATTAGGGCCTGTTTCAGCTGCTGACTGCTCACTTATTTGAGTAGCAGAACAACAAAATGTGTAATTACATTTCCATTTGTATGCCAAATTCTGTCTGGATGTTGTGGTGTTGAGAATTACTGACACGTAAAGGCATTCAAACAGGTTAAAAAACAGGCAATGTTGAGTACCTTCATCTAACAGAATGTATACTTCAGCGGAGAATGCTTAACGTTGTGTTGAGCAGAGAGACCTCCTCCAACCGGACGCATGCTCTGAGGAAGTTGATGTCAGCTCTCTTTCTGGGCTTTGGAGTTAATTTGCATATTTTCTATCTGACATGCCACACTGCTCTTCCTTCCTTCCTTTCCCGTATTTGATGCCTTTAAACCACGGCAACAGTTTCCATGGAAATAAAGAGCATCTAGTGACTGTTTTATGGTCTCCAGGACCATAGTTGTCACTTTCATATTTATAAAAAGAAACCTTTTTTTTCCAGTTGCACATGTAATTTCATATTATAAATACTTTTTACTGCTTGATGACTTTATGGTGTGTTATATAGCAGAACAACTAATCAAATAGAAACAACCGCACATTCAGGTAGCTGATTTGGAAGAGGCCAGGTTGTATTTCTTATATGGTCACAGTTTGTTTTTGCCTGAATTTGAAATGCTGTCCCAAAATTCTCTGCCTCCTAGATTATTAGTTTTTAACATGCGGCTGAATATAGATAAAGGTGTGGTCCTGCTCTCTGGAGGATGTGCTGGTAACTTCAGTTGACTGGTGAAGCAGTGACTCTCTAAAACACGCTGAAGCCAGAGGCACTTCCCTAACTTGCTTCCTCCCTGTGTGTATGATCAGGGCCCTGGGTTCCTAGGCAAGGCCCCAGGTCTGTCACCCTCAGCCAGAGGGGACTATGGCCTGGTTGGCCATGCAAATGGACCGAGTGAGGAAGCTGCTGCCCTTGGGCGCGTATACGCACCTGCAATTTCAATAGGAAGTGAGGTCTGATGGTGGATGTGTTCCTTCCTCTTAAATGTGCAGCCACACCATCTCCTCACCACATGTTCCAGTTCACAGGTGTTTATTAGTGGCTGTTTTCCTTGTGTTTACCCAGACAAACACTAGCATCCTTTACAGTTAGCTATTCAGCCCCCCCCCCCCCCCTCACAAGAGATACTACATATTTCTTTGAAAATCCAAGAGATATTGTCATATCTTCAATGAGGAGACGCATGTTGTATATTATGTCGGTGTGGGGAACATGTTTCACCCTTTCTGCTCTGACACAACCTGCTATCATAATGAGTAATCACTGTAATTATGAAATCATTGTAACCTGACATTATCTTCTGCTTTGCATCATCGCATAATTCTGCCAGGGATGCTGGTACTTAGTATAGCATTCAGGGTATCTGCACATGAATGAATGTCATGAAAATGTGACTGTCCAAAGCTCAGTGTGATGTAAACGGCGGGAAAGGTCGAGGTGCCTGCAGCACTATCAGGGTTTAGGGATGCTGCGGTCTTGGTTTTGAGGACATCCCTCAGGCTGTGTGATCCCAGGGCCAACGTGGTCGTCGCCTGCGGTCACCCAGTGGCCATCACACACCAGGACTGTGTCTCTCCAAGTTTACACTCGTCTGTCAGCAACATACTTCTGGTTTACTGAGGAAACTTCTCGCTTCCCTCTTTTGTCCCATGGAGGAAGGAGCTGTAAAGGTTACCGGGGCTGCAAAGGTTAATTTCTTGTCGCTTTGGCATCGTCACCCTGGTCAGTGGGAATTTCGTTGTCCTGTGTTGGCAAACATGGTGCATAAAGATCGACGCATGTGTACATTTGTGGGGGTGAAACATCCTTTTTTTTTACGCAAGTGGCCAGTCACTGCACTAATGGAGCATTTTCGCAAGATTTGCATCATGAGTAATGAAGAAACACAGTCCCTTATCTGAAATAGACATCTAAAAATGTGAATAGGATATAATATGTTTAATAAGCATTTGTATTTAATGCCATCATCTTCTGCAGTGTTATGTGTCATGTCCTATGTTTAAAGTGTGACATTTGGACATCTCTCTCCCTCCATCTGTCCTTCAGAAATGGAAAAAGAACTGGTTTGTGCTGTATCCTGCCAGCCAGAATGGAATCGCACGGCTGGAGTTCTTCGACAGCAGCAATGCCAGTGAGAAACCCAATACCAAGAAGCTGGACAAGAAGATCATCCGGCTGGCCGAGTGCATCAGCATCCTGCCGGCCGTCACTGAGGCCTGTCCCAAAGACAACATGGCCGCTTTCTGTGTGGAGACCAATGACAAGACTCATATCTTTGCTGCTGAGAAGCAGACCACTGCTGAGTGGGTGGAAAAGATGTGTGAGATCGCTTTCCAGGTAAGGGCCCCAACCCCGCGTGTGGGAGGTGTGCATCTGTGTTTATGTGTGTGGGGCCGCTGCCTTTACAATTAGGGCTGCATGACTGTAAAAATTTCAAACACTGCGATGTGATTTTTTTTTTTTTTTGTGATGAATATTGCAATATTTATAAAGCAAAAAATGGGTAGTACTATTACCCAAAATAAACTATAGCCAAATCTGGCAAATTAGCTGCTGGTGATGCTGCAAGTGTTTCCAAATTGCTCATAGGTGTGTGTGTGTGAGTGTGTTCTGCGGTGGGTTTGGTGCCCCATCCTGGGTTGTTCCCTGCCTTGGCCTGTAGCCTCTGGGATCGGCTCTGGACCCCCTATGACCCTGAATGGGACAAGCGGCTTCAGAACAAGGATGTATGGATGAATGTTGCTCCAAGTACCGATAAATAATTTGCTTTTGCTCAATATCGTCTCTATGGAATCTGAAATATTTCAACACTGTGAAAGACGCATATTGGCGTCCTGTTCTTGTTCACTTTCTCCTCCTCATTGTTCACAAACACACTGTGCTGTCAATGACTGACTCTGACAGCAAGCAAGGAAATGACTATGATTGGCTCATAGAGGGCAAGCAGAGCTCACGGAAAAACAGCAGCGTAAAAACTTCACACTGATTTTTAACACTAGATAATCTTGAAAAGGAACATTAAAATTCATTAAAATTACAAAGCTTCCTAAGTTTTGTTTTTGGATGGACAGAGTAAAAATGCTTTAGTGACACTGTTTTGGCTATTTTCGACTCTCAAATAAACTTTGCTTTTAACAATACTGACAAAATACCATGTTATGGTGTAATGTTGAGATGATATGACAGTATGACAAATTAGATACCGGCTGACTATCGTGGTCCTTGCAATGTGACAACTGCATGTGTATAACACGCAATGTCCATATTAACACTTGCATATTATGCAGGTTTGTTCACAGTGTCGTTCATGTGCTGGCTCTGGTTCTTCGCCTGCAGAGCTGAGCTGCTCGTAAAATCTTTTAAAATCCCTGGGTCGTGACTACGGGCCCATTGGTAAGTGGCTTACAATTCAACAAACGCTGCTCTCTGATTTTTTCGGTAGAGGGGCAGTGGGACAGACACCAATGGCCAGGAGCTGCAGATGGCAGACAACCTGATTTACTACTCCAGGGAAGAAGGTAAGAGGAGACCATTTACTAAAACAACAACAAAAAAAAACCCTCAAAAAGTTATTTGTTGAAAATGGGTGCAGGGTTTAGCCTAGTGATTAGGCCCTATTGCAGCCGGGTTCATAAGGAAAATGTGCGTGCTAAAGTCGAAGGAGACCACTTGTGATTCTCAGTACTGCTGAGGTCTTCCTCTACTAACTGCTTCAACAAAATGTCCAGAAGTACTTCACTGCAGTGTCACTTTATGTAAAAGGGTCTAATAAGGAACTAAACAAAACAATATAAGGTATACAGAGTGAGGTGAACTTGACACCAATATGCTGAAGCTAACTGTATTTGCTGAACTGATAAGCCCAGGCGTCGGCTGGGCCGTACCCAGTTAATCACCCGATGGCACAATTCAAAGGTCCCAGTTGGCACATTCCGTGTGTGGATTGCATTTTTCACCCTGTAATAAGGAAGAAGCTTTGAAATGGTGGTCATGATGCGTAGTGTAATCGCCATCTATCTGGTTTTGTTTTTAGACAGCTTACTGCAGCGTGAGGCATCTCTGGCTTTGTGGGGCCAGATGCAAGGTCCCATAGTCTTATAAAAGAAGCTGCCTTTTGCTTGTGTTTTTTTATTGTCAGCTCATAGTGCCTCCTGCAATGATGTTTGGCTGTATCTGCCAGAGTCGACCCTTTGCGTTTGCCAGCTCATGCTGTTATGAGCAAGCTCTTCTAGGAGGATTCTGCCGGCTCCGGGATTACACACAGATCAGTGTGTGTCAAAGGTGCAGTCTTGTTTGACAAGCAGAAAAGCCCAACAGGAATCCACTGAAAATTAAAATAAATAAATAAATAAATAAATATATAAATACATAAACACTGTCTCTGGTATTGGAAAAGCAGCATCCTGTTGATCAAAAATAATTGAATTCATTTCAGAGTTAGGGTGCTCATGGTTCAATATGTATCATGGAATTGAGGCCATGGTAACAGTAGGGTTTACGCAATCTTACTTAAGGGGAAAAAAACGAACACATCACCCGTTAATTAAATTATGAACCGTTATTTAAATAATGAACCGCATATTTAGCTTGTTAGCAACTTGTCTACTTGCTCGGTAGGGGTCTCCCAGTGCAGTGCATATTATCGAGCCGTTCGGTACTTATAACATGGCATTACGTCGTGAGGGGCTGATCCACATTTTTTCAGTTCCGATCCAATTCTGTTACACAAGTGTCAATACCGATTCTGATACAAGAGCTCTTTTTACTTGAATATTTTAATGTAATAAATATATAATATATATTTATACTTAATATGTTAATATTTTTAAACAAGTAAATACAGATTTAAAAAATGCATGGCAAAAAAGCTTTAATTAGGCTACTGGTAACGCACTGTTCCATCTCATTTTTGGTAGCGTTTTTAAGGCATCTGCATCTTACACTTGGTTGTGATAGCAACCCAGCCCAAGCTCAGCCCAAGCTAAGGACTCCCAAATCATCCATTGCTTTTTTTCATATTCCTTATTCTTGTTGTCTCGCACAATTGCGTGCGCTTTGTTTAGTTGGATTTTCCACTAAACCCTACTTCCAACACTCAAAACAGATTTTTTTTTTACAGATTGCAAATCGCTGCTACTTCTTACTGTTAAGTGCCAAAAATGGCCAAATCATCACCTTCTAATCTGATATTCTTGCACTGTGTTTTGTTCCCAAAAAAATACGTCTAAAAAAACTTGGGTTGTCTTATTTTCGAAGGCTAAAATTTAAATGTCATTATACAACAGCAAATGGCATTCCGAACAGTTCAATAAATCTGTGATACCGTTTGCCCAAGGTTCAGTATGTATCATTACACCCCTGTTTACGAGGTATTTCATTAAATTCAGGGGATTAGATTTCGGCCTCAGAACAAGGAGCATCTGAATCTACATTAAGTTCCCAGCATTCGAGTTTGGGTCTGTAAAGAGGACAGCTTTTTTCGTTTGTTGTTTTCCTTTCTTGATGTCACTTCCGGTGCCATTCCAGTTTCACACAGTCCCCGCATGGACACCAGCATCACTTCCCCTCAGTCACATGTTTGGAGTGATTCAGCGTGTTTGCTTGCTGGTCAAAGGCAGACACTTCCTTTTGCAGACACTCGCATCCTCTTCCTGCCAGCCAGAGAGGCTGTGAATTGAAGGAAAGAGAAACATGCTTGTATACGGAAGAAGCTCTTAGGCATCTCTGACCCTCAGCTGCCCTGGTTTGTGCACAGCCCATTGCTGCGAGGTTAAAGAATAGCTTTGGGCTTCTATTTCAAGATCGACTGCTGTCAGTGATGGAGGCTGCTACCAGATTTTGGTGGAGAATCGCATAGCTGCAAATGCCTTTGAGAAAGGCCCTTTACCCCAGCTGCCCCCAGGGATGCTGGATAACTATGTAGCCAAGCTTCACTCTCCTGTGTCACTTAAATAAAAAATAATGTTAAAATATAAAAATGGACAGATGCCAATTGCTTAGCTCCTGTGTCAGATAGGGCTAGGCAATTAATCGAATTTTAATTTCTTACCATTTTGGATTCCAACAATTATTAGAATAAATGCATAGAGAGAAAATGATTACTGTGGCGCTTTTTTTCTCCCCTTTTTCCAGTGATGCTCCCATTTTCTCGTATGTTATAAATCCAGAGCACCCCTTTCCCAGCCCCTCTCAGTTAGACAAGTTTTGTTTTTTAAGTTCGATAAATGCATGGCATTTCCACAGTCAATGAGTAACCATGTTGAATAATCGTGATCTCAATATTGACCAAAATAATCATGGTTATGATTTTTGCCATAACAGCAGCCCTACCGTCAGGTGTTACCGGGCACTCCTGAAACATGCTTGCTTTGAGCGTGGACTGTATGAGTTACCCCATTGCTGCGTGTGTCCCTTCCCTCAGTGAATGAGTACTGGGTGAGTGTGCAGCGGACGGAGGCCTCTGAGCGCTGTAGCCTCCAGGGCACGTACTGGCTGAAGGCCGACAGCGAGAGCCTGATCCTGAAGGAGCCCAACACCAAGAAGATGCTGCTGATGTGGCCATATAAGCTGCTTCGTCGCTATGGCCGAGATAAGGTCAGGGTTCAACCGAGCCTGCCGTTGCCAGGGGTTACCAACCTGTTGTGCTTATTCTAATTGTAATTCTTAGAAATACAGGTAGATTGTCAATCTATGGTAATAGTTAAAAAAAAATGTAATGTCACAGAAATACTGATAATCTAGTAGATTTAATTCAGTTCTACCAACTTATTAGTAATCGAGGGATTCTTAAGCTAAGTGTCTGGTTTCTGGAGCATGATGCAGTTAGCAGATGGCCTGGCGGGGGATGATGGAAAGATACTGAAAAGTTGAATAAGACGATCTACATGATGCTAAAGCCTCAAACATCCTAGAGACGCCTACATATCAGCAGGTGTCGATGCACTTGTCAGGTTCCTCTAAATTTTAAGCGGCAGCAGTGGACGCCGTTCTGGTGGGCTACTCTGGTTTTGCTCTGTTGCCCTGGGCCTTTGAACCCCAGGACAGTTTTATCCAGGTGTTGTGGGTCTCTTGTAGGTGTGAAGGTCAATGTTCTGTTGTTTCCCCCCCTTTTTTTTGGGAAGTGTTGGTATGGTGTCAAAATCAAACTCAGCTTGATGTAGCATTTCTAATAGAGGATGGTTTGAGAACTTAAGGACAAAAATACAATTTACACCCCCAAAAAATCAAGTTCAGATATTCATTCAAGGCTTCAGAGCTTCTGAGTGGAAAATATTCAAACTCGTCATTTAACTGAATCAGCTGACTAGTAGAGTGTGTGCGTCCGCATGCTTCCACTCCGCCTGTTGGAACGCATCAAGCTGTAACTCTTTTCAGAAGTCAAAAGTGTTTATATCACAGATATAGCTATTTTTGGCTATCCCCTGGGCTTTTGACTTTTGTGCGTCACCTACACGTTACATATAGATATCTGCTTTCTGTAATCTTTCCGTCCTTTGCTGACCTCAACTGAATATGAGTTCAGCCCACGTTCAGCCTATCTCCAATATTACTCAATGTCATCATGTCCTATCATGCTGAGAATAAATTAAAAGAGAATGTTTAATAGAATTGTTTAATAGAATGTAAAATCATGGTATGTCAAACGAACCCCTTTTGCATCCCATTTTGATCTCATATTCTTCCATCCAGGTCATGTTCTCATTTGAGGCGGGTCGGCGCTGTGATTCGGGTCCTGGGAACTTCACCTTCGAGACGAAGCAGGGTAACGAGATCTTTGGGATTGTGGAAGCTGCTATCCGGGAACAGAAGGCCCAGGCAGAAGAGCGGCACCAGAGCTGTCCATCACTGGATCTGGACAGTGGCTCGCTCCAGCAGAATCGCTCTCCCAATTCTGATAGTGGCGGCGACCCAGATGGTGATTCTGGGGGCAGCAAGCCTGGGTCAGCCGATGGTGTCTTTGGGAAGAAGGATGCGGAGGGGAAGAACCTGAAAACCCGTATGCTTCCAGAACCTCCTCCAGCAGTGTCCAGCACCCCACCCCGCTCCCCTCTGGCCCGTGGTACCAGGAGTGCTCCATCTCAGGAGGACCAGAGCAGTTTGTACTCTGAGCCAGCAGATTCAGTACGCATACCCCCCTCCTCTGTGGACTACCTGTACTCTGACCCTGTGGACAGCATCAAGACCCCCATGCCGGTGCCACGGCAACGACCCCAGGGGGATGAAGGTGCACGCAACCAGGGCAACAAGCAAGAGCCACTGTACTCGGACATCTACGACCGGGTAGACCTTACCCAGCGGACTGCAGCTTTGGTGCTCGATGGGAGGACGCGAAATGGAGCTCGGCAGGTGGAGGGGGCACCCATGGAGCACATCTACGATGAACCAGAAGGTCGCGGTACCCCCCAGGGAGCCACAGTCTATGATGAAGCCCGAATCGAGCCCCTGGCCTGGAGAAACCGAGGGCTGGAGGACCCACTGTTTGGCCATGAGTTCCCCTACAACCCCACCACCGATGATTACTCTGTCCCAGCATACGGCAAACAGCCACAACTCCGAGCCAAGGGCCCCAAGCCTCTCCCGGCCCCCAAACCTAACAAGGTGTTAGTGCCCCGGAAGGACCCGCCTCCACTGCCGCAAGGCAAGATAGGTGCCAACCTGAACAACAACAACAGCGGTAACGGGGCTAATCACACAGATGTCTACAGCCAGATCTCCAGACGCAAGTCACCATCCAGTGCTTGGCACTCCGGCTTGTCATGCTCTCCTGATGTCATCTATGACAACCTTGGGAACATCTAATTTCATGCAGTCATCTCACCTGTCGTTTTGAGGTCTGCAACTTTCCTTATCTGCCTCTTTGTAATGCCCCCTGACCTAGGGATTGCAGGTGAGTGCAGAACTGGGGAATTTAAATAGTGCCTTCTGCTGGCAGGATATGCACTTAGATGAGTTCTATCACCACCTCCTCATCCTGTGGTGGAACATGTGACTGTGAGACTGGAGCTTCTTCGCTGTGTCCATTACATGCTCAGAGACTCTGGCAGAGCAGCTGATGGCCTTGCCCTGACACTCTATTTCACCACGGGATCCTTATACTGTTTTTCCCGTTTGGTCTGAGAAGAAGAGAGACAGGGAGAGAGGCAGACGCTTGTTTTGCACAGTTTGCTCTCATAAGTTTTGCACAGGTCTCACTTTCTGCCTCAGGAAGAGATAACCACAGCAGGAATGTGGTTCTGTTGCTTCAGGGACTCCTGCAGTCCCTTTTCTGTCACAGTAGTGTTGCCCAGCACTGCTGGTGGACTCGTTGAAGGTTACGGATTGAATGAAGACTGTGGCTCCTTAATATTACCTTGCTGTTTTAACACCAGACCTGTCACTGAGCTGTAAAGTGCTTATTTCCTAACAATCTGGTATCATCACTCCTGAAACATGCTAGGCTATCTTCAGCACTTATTTTTAATTATTTTTTAATATATATAAGGGATAGCCTCTCATAAAACTATGAGCCTTGGGTGACAACCTGTTTGTGACAGCATTAGGTTTTGGGATCGCCACTTGAGTTCTGACAATCAGACAGAAGTAGCCAGAATTACTTTGGCTTGTTTTTAAAAGACAGAATATTGACTAAAGTTTGTATTTTACATGCAGTTAAGCTAATCCACTATCTTTTATGCTTTTCTGAAACAGCTGCACTGTTGTAAATAATAATAAAAGTATATTAAAATATACTTTTGTCATCATTCACCTGAATACAGTATTCATGCATGCTGGTTATTTGAAATATCATTACCTTTTAGAGTTTTCTACCATTAAACTGGCCATTAAAAATGGCACATTGTCTGAACCCTTTCTGTTGAATCCAGTTACCATTAAGGTTTGCCAGAGAGAACCAAAGAATTCATTGCTTTTTGAATAACGACCAGTCAAAATAGCCTTGCTGGAGTTCCAGTTGGATGTTGCTTAAAGGAGTCTGTATGCCTGGCTTTGTTCACAAGGAACAAGCTGTTCCTCAACCTGTCGCTGTAGGGACTTTTTTGACGCTACTTCTTCATGCTGCCAGGATTAGAATCTGTTGACCGTGGTGTCATTCGTCTCCTGCCTACGCAATGAAATTAAAAAGTAGCTAAATCAGCTGTGACGATAAAACTAAAATCATAACAATTCTGGCCAAGTTCTCCACTATGAACTATGCTTATAAAAAAGTAAGGGATTTACTTTTCAAAGTAGCTTGCGTCTTTTACTCTGCTAAACCCATTTATGTTGTCAACACAAATTCCCACAAGGCCATTAACATCACTGAGAATGTCCTTATAGAAATGCCTAATTTAAATGCAAGAAGGGATTGTCTGTGTCTTGCGAGCAAAGGCGCCCTGTCAAAGTCGGCGGGTTCACTCTTTTTTTTTTTTTTTTTGCTTATATTTTTTTGCTCTGCTTCTGAATATCATTTCAATTAATACTTTTTCAAATAACCTTTCTGACTGACCTATGAACACCTCCCACTTAACATGTGAATTTCTCACACACACAAAGTTAGTGAATCGTTACCTTTGCCTGATGTCTAATGGCATTCCCTAGTGCATAATGTTCAGAAGCCTAGTTTTTATACCATTTTTGGTCACTCCAAAAATAGACTTCTTGTAGTTTCAAACCACCACAGAACCAGCTGTTGTTCCTCAACCAAAAAAGGTCTTGTTGATTTAGCTGAGGTGATCTACTGATATTACTTAAGTTCCTGTTTTCTGTTGTTCAACTTTTTTTTGTATACCAGGTTATTTCATTACAAAAAAACTGGAAACAATAGCAAAAAAGGGCATAAATTCTGTACAGAAATGTAGGTCATCAAGTAACTGTTTGTATGAAGAGGTGAGAAATGATGTAACACACTGAAGAATTAATGCTGATCATCTAGAAACAGCTTGCAATCTAATGTACTCCAGGGTTGTGAGCTGAAGTTCTGCCCCCAGTGTGTGTAGTTTTTCTGTTCTCCTCCTTTCACGTTCAGCTCTTTCTTACTGGGAGAGTGTGAAGTCACGCTTTACAATAGACGGGCCTCACCATCACCTTGTACTCCATAGGCGCCAATGGACTTGAATGGATAATACAATAAAGCAAATTCTGAAATGACACAGTTTTGTGCATGACAACTAGGCCTGTCACGAAAACTACTTCTTTTGGCTTATATATTGTCATAGAAATAATTGCAATAAACAATATTATTGTCATTTTAAGATCATTTTATGCCATTTATAGAAAGACAATATATTAGCATAATAATGCAAGTACAGTGGAACCTCAGTTCTAAAACTTAGTCCGTTCCAGAAGCCTGTTCGAGAACTGATTTGGTTGAAAACTGAATAAATTTTTCCCATAAGAATGTAAATTAGATAAATCCATATCAGACCCCCCAATGATTTGCCTATGTAAACCTGTATAAATACATACCTAACGCTAAAGCCATAAATAAAAACTTTAAAACCCATAAATATATGAAATAAATGAAAAAATTATTTACCCATCCCATACTCCGTAGCGAGATCAGACACGTGAACACCTCTGTCATACTTTCCAGTTATTTCCTTTTTAAGCTCTTGTGGTTCTCACAACTTTCCTTTTTGCTTTGCTGCTATTATAACCTTCGTAGGACCCATGGTGGCCTATTTAAAAATAAATTAAGAGCAACAAAAGCAAAAAAAGCATGAGAATATTCACAGCACAATTCGGCGGAAATGTTCACAAATGTTTGCATAAGCACTAGACTGACTCATACGCACGCATTCCCTCCTTTTCCTTACGCGTAAAAAGATGCATTTTTTTTACATGAAAGGGTTGGTTGGCCAAGAACTGAAAATACGTTCAACAAAGGAGACATTTTTTTATTGAACAATATGGTTTAGAACCGAATTGTACGAGATGTAAGACATTCAAGAACCGAGGTTCCACTGTACACCCTTTCAAAAGTTTACTAAAGTTTAATTGTTAAGAATATTCAGACATTGGAATTTCAAGTGTCAAAAAATGTAGATATTCTGAATAAATAAAACATAAATAAAATTACACAACCAAAAAAAATAGATAAAATGGGCTCTCAGGTTATGTTAACAAAAATTGTATTAAATATCCAGCATTTAGCACAGGAGTATGGAGAGTCATTCATTCCTTTACAAGCAATATACTGCCAACCAAGTTTTGTGGAGGCTCTGCTCAGTGATGAGAATGAACCTTGGCAGGAAGTAATGTGAAGTCAGAAAGAAGTCGGACAAAGATAGTATATAAATACCATTTTCTACCTTCTATGATAAAAATGATAACAAAAATGACTAGCAGATGTGAAGAATGGTTGACTGAGAAAGTCGAAAAATACCAGGATTTATATATATATATTTTAGTGCTGTCAAACGATTAAAATTTTTAATCAGATTAATCACAGGGTTGCTGTGGATTAATTTAGATTAATCACGATTAAATATCATTAATTTTTAATCTATATTAATCACATTTCATTTTGCATGAGCAAACAGGCTCAAGAAAAAAAGGAATATATATGCACTTAACATGTTTATTGAACATCTTGAACATGAGTCGGATGCATTCCATCTGCCACAGAAGTGCAATACCATGGACCCATATCAAAAAGCAAGATTTTTTGCTTAGCCGGGCAACTTGTCGGATTTAAGGTACCTCAGTTTAAATGGTCTTTGTCTTCGTTCGCTTAATTGCCATTGTTAGCAATATCTGTTGATTACACATTACATGCGGTGCTTTACATATAAAACTCCGTAGCAACACATCCACAGATAAGTTGGACGGTATAGCGTGTGCAACCGATTTAATGAGCCACAAATGAGAAGTAGTGCTTAAACAGTATAAAACTACAACTTTCCCTTCTGTTGATATATTTATTTTTTCCGATTTAAAATCTAATTTAGCTTTAGGTGTGGTTTCATTAGTTTTTATTTTAAAGATGTAAATCTATTTAGTTATATATTTTACTTCCAGGGATAGATGGAAGGTTGCAGGACTTTGTTGACTACTGCAATAGCCATTGGCTATTTCTATGGTTCATGTTCATTGCACTAGAGGCCCAAAGACAAACAAATCATTACTTTAGCTAAATAGTATTTAAAAATGGCAACGGAAGTATTTGACGTTTGTTTTTACTTTACTTCAGTTACTTTCAAAATCAATATTCATAGTTATCGTTTAGTTATAGTTTTTATTATATTTCAATTTATGGAAATGTTTTTACTATGAATATTTTCCTTGTATACTGTAAGTACATAGTGTTTTAGTAAAATTCTTATTCTCAAAACATCCACAGCGCAATGACCACACGTCATAAACATGACATTTAAGAGAGGCTTTGCCTGTAGCCTGTTGGACCTATAAGTATGAGCATTCGTGAGATGGCAGTAGCAGTACAACTGGCTAAAATGCTTTCATGGCATTCATTCTTATATAAATACAATTTTAGAAAATATCAAGGTTAGAAAAAAATCATCAAGGTTATGTCCATGTACTGTGTGATAAATTGATAATCGTTGATAATTATCATGAGAGGCCTAATTACAATAGATCCGATGACAATCTGAAGATAGTGCCTGTTCAGTACGTAGGAGAGAACAGCCAGATGCATATTCTGTCCACAGAAGACAACAGACTCCCAACTTCTGAGTCATGAATTTTGCGACCATTAGATATTGTGCTGTGTTGACATTATAGATTTCTACTTAGGGCAGAGTGCATCCCACCCAGACAGAAGAAGGGGTAAATCTACCAGGGAGCTTTTTCGAAGGAGCATTAACATGGCTCCAGACTAACTTTTTCCACTAGTAGCACTGGTGCTCCTTACTGAAAATTTTATGAGCATCAGCACAAAATGTAGGCACACCATTTAAATCAACATGCCACACAACACATTCATATTATTTCCATCTTAAATATACTACTGATACATGTTTTGGTAAACATACAATTCACAAAAATAACAATATGATGTTTTATTTCAAAGGAAAAATCACAGAGTGAAATGGTGCTTTAATAGAAAAAAAATGGTGCTACTGTCATCCAATGGCCAAGCACGAGTTAGAGGACATCCTGTGAAGAACTGCCCCCAGCCCACGTTGCTATGACGATGACAGCCTCGCGTTAGCTCGCCACTCTAATCACCCTCTGTCTCGCGCATACACACATACTGGAAGCGCTGGGTATCATTTAGATTTTATCAATTCCAAATCTGATTCTGATTCTGCTCATTGAATCTGGTTCTGACCGATTCTTGGTTCTGATTACGATACACACACAAAAAAAATGTCAAGATGTTTCAGAAACAAAACACTGCATTTATTTTCTTTAAAGAAGTCAGCTGCAACTTTTACAACAGGTCATTTCCCTAACTTAAAACAAAAACATGGTGTTTCAAGATCAAATAAATAAGATTAACAACCACACTCTGAATCTTGGATGTCAGTTTGCCACTGGTATCAGTAGCACTTTACTTTTCAGTTTAATTTTCCTAAACTGGAGATCCAGTACGCAGATCCAGTTTAATAATCATTAAACGGTAAATACGTCTAGTTTTATTCATACAGCAGCTTAATTCCAGGAGGTACATAAAACTAAATTAACCTTTGGGTTTAGCAGCAGGCTTATTTCCAAACTAACACCTGGCTTGCAGTCTTAGCAACAGAGTATTTTCGAATTAAAAATGGTAGCATGGGTCTAATTTTTGATACTGTTCAGACAATGCACTCTAATTAGAAAAACCAAGATACAGTTTCAAGGAAATATCGCAGTATGCTCTGCTGCCATTTTACTGCCCAAGCCGTTACACAGTTGATACACGTGTAGGAATCGGTATGTGGAATCATGATTCAAATGTCCTATCAAATTCCTAGTTCTTAAAAATTTAGAACTGTTTCTAATTTGGAATCCTACACACCAATCTTCACTCCATCCTCGTGTTTCACGTGATATATGATGATTAAGTCCTGCATTATTACGCAGTAAATTCCTGCGGGAGTATTTGTCGGATCTGGGCGAAGACAATTACCCTACTCACGCATCTCCTAGTAACCTTCCTCTGATCTCTGCCAGATCAGGACTGTAACTGAATTTTAAGGAGTCTGCAAAAAGCAAAACTGCTCTCGCAGCCCTTTTCATACACCCTCAAGTGCTCTGTGTAATATGGAAACTCTGTAGTCAAGTGTTCTCTGTAATTCAGCTTGTTTAGATATATTGTGAGAACTGACTTTAACAAGGATCTTAATACAATGTGGCAACTTGTTAAAACTGTCTGCCTCATAAAAGATTTAAATGAATGACATAGTAAGGCAGAATTAGTGAGTCTTCACAAAGAAGGAAATATGCAAAAGAAAAAAGAATAATTAATATTTTATTTATAGTAAATATGAACTGACGAGTAGATTCTGGCCATGAAAGTCAGGAACCTGGGGACTTATATGAAAACAAAAATCCAAACAATAAACAGCTGAAATAAAATATGCATATATTTTTAGAAAAGTGGTATTTCAAGAGTGAAGTATGACTGGCCTTCTAGAGTAGCTGGTAAGGAAGAAACAGAGACTGACATCACAGGGCTGGACATCTGGCTGGTTACAGTGTCCTAAGGGCGCTGGCAGGTCGCCATGTTTGTTGGAGCAGAGATGCAGGGCACCGCCACCATTCATAGCCAGAACTAAAAAGGCTTTGGGGCAGATGCAAACTGGAGGGGCGCCACAGTCGCCTTAGTTCTGCCCTGGACAGAAAGAGAGGCCCGGGGATCTGTGAGCAGTGAGCACCGCGAGGAGAACGAGATCCTGTGGAGCAATAGGGCAGGCCTAGGGTCGGCCATCATGTGTTACAATAGCATGGCTCATATGGGAACAGGACTATAGCTGAAGCAGGTTTCATGTTAGTTTACGCTTTTGAAAGAAAGTTCTAACTATAACATACAGGCAGCAGATAGCACTCATCATTGCAGTACCACAGTATTTAAATGTTAGCTATTGCAGACCTCAGTCTGTATCATGTAAATTCAGTTTCAGTATTGCTGTGGTGTCAGAAGTTACACTTCCTTTTTCCACACTCAGGCTTCGCATATGGTTTCCAAAGCGTGTCACGTTATGACCTATGTAGCCCGGGGGCGGCTGGCCACACTCAAAGCTTTTAACATGCTGAAGATCCTACATCTGACTCTTTTACTCTGTCATCTTACATCTCACGCTGGGCAGGCAGCAGCCTGATGCTGAAGAGCGAATTTCAAAGACGTGTCTAATTCGCTAAATCTTATTAGCCCTGACTGTCTAGTAATTGACTTTCCAGAGCCTGACCTTTGGAAACTTTCATCCACTATCTGATGCATCACCTGCTCTGCCTAAACGAATTTCTGTTCTACAAAGATGTGATTTTTATGAATCATATCAGGCGAGAATCATTAAAAAGTCATGAGTTGATGGCTGTGTTTTTTCAATTAACTGTTGAATGACAACACAAGAAAAATTGGTTTAAGATGGTAAGGGACAATAATAATACTAGACATGAAAGGAAAAGTTTTTTTTAAGGTGTAAGGACACGAGTCCTCAAAATGCTTACAAGGGAACTTTCCCAGAGGGTACTGGGATCTTATAAAAAAGCCAAATGAGAAAATGTATTATGACTGCCTGTTTTTCCACTATGAGCAGCTTTACTGTGATGCTGTTAGTGTGACACCCTATTCAGTACCATGTTCAATCCCGCCATTTTGAATCCTGGCTGGCTGATAAAATCTGCTTCACAGAAGCAGTCACTGTTTCAATGAAAGCAGAGAAAAATATTCTGTAAGAGGAGATCTAATGCACGACAAATCGAGCTGCAGGTTGCTTTTCACGAGAGCAGCCCCACCTAGTGTGCAGCATGTTGCACTCCCAGCTAGGAGCTTCTACACAGTAACGTGTAGAAAACATGGACAGGGTCCCATATCATAAACATATATTATCACCACTGCTACTGCCATGTAGTATTAATGTTTACAACACTAACTTCAGAAACCCTGACGGGTTTGGGAAAACTGGCAAAAAACTGCATTTGAAAAAATTAAGGATCTTTCAGGCGGTTTATGTCCTACAAGAGGTCTGCTCATCAGGCCCAAGCTCACTGCACATCTTCCTCACTGCCTGTTGCTCAAGCTTACCTTCTCTGCTCTTCCTCCTGTCCCTGTAAGGCGGACCGGTTTGACCGGCCGTTCTGGTGGCCAGGGCTGGTCCCTGCGCTGCAAAGTGTACGGGTGCGATCTGCGCATTTGGAGGACTCGCAACTGCTGGTAAAGGTTGGTCTTCAGGCAAAGAGGATTAAACACCGGATCCTCTTCCAGCTGTGCTAGAGAGTTCTGAGAAGGACCAAGATATCAAACTAGGACACTTGGATTCAATCCACAACTACAGGCAACACAAGACAACTATGCTGACTGTATCAGATCAAAAACTAGAATGAACATGGCGGCAATATCCAGGGAATTGCTAAGCTCATCAAATGAAATAACCCAAAAACAAGAATCTTTGAATTGAGACATACCTATAAATAGAAGGGTTATGCAGAAAAATGAAAGTTAAATATGATGTGACTGGAATGTTTGCTTCATTAACTTTTTTGGAGGCTGTAGATCATCCTGTCTTGTAACCAACAGGGGCTGGACACCGAAACTGAAACACTGGCCAATAAAGGTTTCACGCCTATATGTGCGGTCTGGTGGCCAATTTTCACTTATTCCACGTTCTGTCAATAAGAGCACAGTGTGAAGCTTGATTTAGTGGAGCAATAGTGCAGCTATACATAAAATATTGCAATCTACACAACATAATAGAAGACATATCAGAGTTCAAAAGCAGACAGATTGTTGGTGTGCATCTCACTATAGCGCATCTGTGACCAGGGCAGCGAGTCTTTGTCGTGTATCGAGAGCCACAGTATCCAGGGTAATGTCAGCATACCACCATGAAGGACGGACCACATCCAACAGGAGTAACTGTGGACATAAGAGGAAGCTGTCTGAAAGGGATTTTGTATCCAAAAACCATAAACCACAGCTGCCCAACTCATTGTGGAATTAAATGCGTATCTCGACTCTCCTGTTTCCAACAAAACTGTTCGTCGGAAGCTCCACAGGGTCAATATTCATGGTCAGGCTATAACCAAATTTTTGGTCACTCATGCCAAAGCCAAACGTCAGATTCGATGGCGCCAGCAGTGAATGTCTTGGGCTGTGGACACTGTGAAACATGTACTGTATTGTTCTCTGAGTCTACCTTCACTGTCTTTCTCACATCAGAGAGTGTTACGGTGTGGAAAAGCCCCACAGAGGTTTACCACCTGGACTGCTGCATACCCAGAGTGCAGCGTGGGGGTGATGGTTTGGCCTGCGATATTATGGCATTCCCTAGGCCCACTACCCAACCATTCACCCAATGGTTTAAATATTATACCCTGAAGGTAGTGCCATGTATCAGGATGATAATGCACCAAAACACACAGCAAGACTGGTGATCGAGTGATTTGATGAACATGAAAGTGAAGTTGAACATTTCCCATGGCCTGCAGTCAGCAGATCTCAATATTATTGAGACACTTTGGGGTGTTTTTGAGGAGAAACGCTTTCCTTCACCAGCATCACGTAGTGAATTGGCCACAGTTCTGCAAGAGTAATGGTTCAAAATCCCTCTGGCCACTGTGTAGGGCTTGTATCTCTCATTCTCAAAATGAAGATGAAGACTCCTCGTCTTAGAGGAATGTATTATGAGGAGAGGTTAGCTGAGCTGAATCTACTCAGCCTCGAGCAAAGGAGACTAAGGGGGGACATGATCCAGGTATATAAGATTCTAACAGGTCTGATTGCTGTTCAGCCAAATAGTTACTTCAATATTAGTTTAAATACTAGAACTCATAGCCATAGGTAGAAATTAGTGGAACATTTTTAAATGTATTTGAGAAAGTACTTCTTTACACGGAGTCTTCCTGCTAGTGTATTGCAAACTAAAACCTTGGGTTCCATTAAATCAGAGCTAAATAAGATTTGAACAACTCTGAGCTATTAGTTGAGTTCTCCCCAAACGAACTTGATGGGCCAAATGGCCCCCTCTCGTTTGTAAATTTCTTATGTTCTTAATTCAAATGAAGCTGTATTTGTATTATTATTATTAATTAGTTATTAATACTTATTAATAATTATTAGGCCGCAAAAGGAGGCCCTAACACCATACTTATAAATTATTGTGGTCTAAAACCATGTGTTTCACTTTCATTGTCTAACCCCTGTACTCTGTGTTTGGAAAAACCCCTGTGACACTGGTACTATGAATCTATCCTTAAATAATTTTTTTTTTTCAGATAATGGCTGACATTACGTTAAGAAGTGTAAATTACTGTACTGTACATTTCCTTTGTCATAGGTCTGATATCAAGTCCCACAGTGAATCGGTATTTTTCTTCCCTGATATGCCTGGAAGGATCATAAAGAAACATCTACCTCACAGTAAGACCCGACAGCACTGTTTGTAGCCAGCTTTTGACTTCAGCTTCTGACTTAAATATTGGACTTTAGCTTTGCTAAGTCAGCGTGATCATAAGGTTGGGAATTGTAAATGGGGATGAACTGAATACCACAGAAAAGATAAAGGAAAATAAAGCAGCCACTCTGGTGCATGAGCAAACAAATCATGCTCAAGCAAAGGCACATTTGTGTGTACAGACAAACATAGTCAGGATTGCTAGACGAAAATTTATACCTTCTGGGGGAAAAGGGAGAGTTGTACCTACTTGACACAAGAAACCCTGGCAATGTGACAATTAATTTTGCTGTTAGTATGTGTATCTTGAGCTGGGTGGCGATCAGTGCTGGTGTGCTGAAGGACCTGGGTTCAAAGCTGGGGCCAGCCATGTGAGTTCCTTTCAAGAATTTCCACCTGGGATGATGCATCTTAATCCACTCTGTTTCTTTCCTGTCCTCCATACCTTGGTTCAAACTGCATGTTTTGACGCAGCCGCAGACTGGTCTGTCCAAACACGGGATGAAGTGATGCCCTGTGTTCCACCCATAACTTTAGTTCTAACAACACCTACACAGTTTTTTCTGAAGGTCAGCAGATGGCTCAGACAGCCAGACAGCCATCAAATGTCTATTTGTATTATTTCATTTCCTCTGTTCTGTTTTGACTTTTTCTACTGAGGATTTTGATGCAGTCTAAAATAATGTACTGATCAAAATAAGAGAAAGGGTGACATTTTTGTAATTTACAAAGTCGCAGCTTATCAGAATTTAGTTACATAACATAAATATAAGAGATATATTTTAATCATATTTCATCATGAAAGCTCACACATCACAAAATAAAGGTTTAAAACAAGCAAATTTGGACAAAGTCTGTGATCAAAATTAGAGAATGATTTGTTATACTTCCCGGTTTTTGGCTGTAATGTGAAAAATTCCAAGAACCCCAATCTCTTTGTCAGCATTGGTAGGCATTTTGCAAGGTGACAAACCCTGTGACATCACTTTGTTCAGAGGACGACTGATTGGGTGACTTGAAGCCACTGGAAGAGAAAATAGTTATTCCAAGAGTTTCACTTCTTGAATTCACTTCTTGAATAGTGAAAATGTACAAAATGTAAGTCATTCAAGTTCGAAAAACAGGATGGTCACCCACGTAAGATGAGCATGCAAGAGAACAGGATGACAGAGACTGCCATTAAGAGACTGGTTCAACACTGCAGCAGGAATTGCCCACCAAATCAGCTCTGGATTCCACAGTGACCAAGCCACTCATCAGCAAGAAGAATAAAAAGGCTAAAATAGCCCTCTGCTGAAAAGCATGTTGGGTGAACTGGTCCAAAGTTCATTTCAGTAACAAAAGCAAGTTTAATTTAGTTGGTTCAGATGAGAAACATTATACGTGGCATTGAATTGGGGAAATACTCCAAAAGTGTGTGAAGAAGTCAGTAAAGTTCAGAGGGGTGAGTGTTGTGGTGTGTGGTATGTTCCCTGCAGCAGGCCTCTCATATAGCTACATGACATGGTGAATGCTAATGTGTATTCTGTAACAATCCTTTATGTAATAATGTCGCATTATATAATAGCGAGAAAACGTAACAAATTTTCATCACATAATGCAGTGTGTAACAACACATTTTATGTAACAGCACCACATTGTGTAGTAGCTCGACAAAATCTTACAAATCTATAGGCTACATTATAATTTTATACTGAAATAGTAACCTTTTACAATTATCATTATGATTTTCATTATCATCATCATCATCATCATCATCATCATCACATTGTCCAAAAATGAGCATCAGCGTGTTTTTGTGATCCATTTCGGGTGAGATCTGTCTGTGTGACAGAATAGCAAGCAAAAGTACACATAAAGAATGACATAGAGAATAACAAGCTTTCCAGAAATGCAATTTCTAAGTTTGATCGCTACTGTAAAAACTTTATAAAAATATGTGAATATGTTGGTAACTAGGTTAATCTTTTAGCGTTTTTCACTACCATTATGAGAGTTTTTGCAAGTATGACACTACAAAGTAATCATTTTAAGTTAGGTTTCTCAAAGTGCATGTTGTAAAATACCTTTAAGTAGTACGGATTGTATTAGCTGAAAATTAGCTATTTTACATAAACTAATTAACTTTTGCACTAAAAACATTTGTATAATTCACATAAATGATGCAACTTACCTGTTCTGTGTTTATTCAAAAACAAAAGATTTAATTTAATTAAAAAATTAAAAGCAGAGCAGGGGTACGTTTCACAAAAGCATAGTTGCTTATTATGCTAGCAACTTACACATTTGGAACTGAATGGTTTAAGCTACATTGGGGAAAATAAGTATTTGATACAGTCGATTTATCAAGTTTTCCCACTTACAAAGAATGGAGAGATCTGTAATTTTCATCGTTGGTATACCATAACAAGTGTAAAAAACAAAAATTCAAGAAAATCACACTGTATGATTTTTAAATAATTAATTTGCATTTTATTGCATGACATAAGTATTTCACCTACCAATCAGCAACAATTCTGGCTCTCACAGACCTGTTAGTTCATCTTTAAGAAGCCCTCCTATCCTCCACTTGCTACCTGTATTAATTGCACCTGTTTGAATTTGTTACCTGTATAAAAGACACCTGTTCACACACTCAATCAGACTCCAACCTCTCCACTATGGGCAAGACCAAAGAGCTGTCTGAGGACACCAGGGACAAAACTGTAGACCTGCACAAGGCTGGGATGGGTTACAGGACAATAGGCAAACAGCTTGGTGAGAAGGTGCAATTATTAGAAAATGGAAGAAACTCAAGATGACTGTCAATCTCCCTCGGACTGGGGCTCCATGCAAGATCTCGCCTCGTGGAGTATCAATGATCATTAGAAAGGTGAGGGATCAGCCCAGAACTGCACGGGAGGACCTGGTCAATGACCTGAAGAGAGCTGGGACCACAGTAACAAAGGCTACTATTAGTAACACACTACGCCGTCATGGATTAAAATCTTGCAGCGCGTGCAAGGTTCCCCTGCTGAAGCCAGCACATGTCCAGGCCCGTCTAAAGTTTGCCAAAGACCATCTGGATGATCCAGAGGAGGCATGGGAGAAGGTCATGTGGTCAGATGAGACCAAAATAGAACTTTTTGGTATGGATTCCACTCGCCGTGTTTGGAGGAAGAAGAAGGATGAGTACAAACCCAAGAGCACCATCCCAACCGTGAAGCATGGGGGTGGAAACATTATGCTTTGGGGGTGCTTTTCTGCAAAGGTGACAGGATGACTGCACCGTATTGAGGAGAGAATGGATGGGGCCATGTATTGTGAGATTTTGGGCAACAACCTCCTTGCCTCAGTAAGAGCATTGAAGATAAGTTGTGGCTGGGTCTTCCCAAAACTCACAGCCAGGGCAACTAAGGAGTGGCTCCATAAGAAGCATTTCAAGGTCCTGGAGTAGCCTAGCCAGTCTCCAGACCTTAACCCAATAGAAAATGGAGGGAGCTGAAACTGCCCAGTGACAGCCCCGAAACCTGAAAGATCTGGAGAAGATCTGTATGGAGGAGTGGGCCAAAATCCCTACTGCAGTGTGTGCAAACCTGGTCAAGAATTACAGGAAACGTCTGACTTCTGTAATTGTAAACAAAGGTTTCTGTACGAAATATTAAGTTCTATTTTTCTATTGTATCAAATACTTATTTCATGCAATAAAATGCAAATTAATTATTTTAATCTGGATTTTTTTTCGATTCTGTCTCTCATAGTTGAGGTGCACCTACGATGAAAATTACAGATCTCTCAATTCTGTGTAAGTAGGAAAACTTGAAAAATTGGCAGTGTATCAAATACTCATTTTCCCCACTGTATCTAAGTTGCTAATGGGATCTTTTGATAAAAGTCCCCCAGTTCAGCAATAAAATATTGATATATTTTATGAATTATTATATGATGCAAAGTAGTTGGGAGCGAGTGTTTGTTTTGCTTGGCAACAGTCAGCCAGTTTTTTGTGGAGGCCCGTAAATGTTTAGATAAATAATCAAGCAAAGTATTATCTGTTGTAACTTCCATCCATCCATCCATTAACTACCACTTGTTCGGGGTTCGGGTCGCGGGGGTAGCAGCTTCAGGATAGATACCCAGACCTCCCTCTCCCCAGCTACCTCCACCAGCTCCTCGGGGAGGACGCCGAAGGCGTTCCCAGGCTAGCCGAGAGATATAATCCCTCCAGCGAGAGATATAATCCCTCCAGCGTGTCCTGGGTCTGCCCCGGGGCCTCCTCCCTGTAGGACATGCATGGAAAACCTCTCCGGGTAGCCGCCCAGGAGGCATCCGCACCAGATGTCCAAACCACCTCAACTGGCTCCTTCCGACGTGAAGAAGCAGCGGTTCTACTCTGAGGCCCTCCCGGATATCCGAACTTCTCACCCTATCCCTAAGGGAGAGCCCAGACAACCTGTGGAGAAACCTCATTTCGGCCGCCTGTATTCGCGATCTCATTCTTTCGGTCATTACCCATAGCTCATGACCATAGGTGAGGGTAGGGACGAAGATGGACCAATAGATCGAGAGCTTTGCTTTCTGGCTCGGTTCTTTCTTAGCCACGACGGACCGGTTAAGCGCCTGCAAAACTGCAGATGCCGCTCCGATTCGTCTGTCCAGCTCCCGATCTCGCCTACCCTCACTCGTGAATGAGACCCCGAGATACTTGAACTCCTCCATTTGAGGCAGGAGACCGATGACAAAGGGCAGCCCTGGCGGAGCCCAACCCGCACTGGGAACACGTCCGACTTATTACCGGCAATGCGGACCAAACTTCTGCTCCGTTCATACAGGGACCGAATCGCCCACAGCAGTGGACCCCGGACCCCATACTTCCAAAGCACCCCCCACAGAGCACTTCAGGGAACCCGGTTGTAAGCCTTTTCCAAATTCACAAAACACATGTAGACTGGATAGGCAAACTCCCAGGTCCCCTCCAGTACCCTTGCAAGCGTATAAAGCTGGTCCAGTGTTCCACGGCCAGAACGAAAAGCGCATTGTTCCTCCTGAATCCGAGATTCGACTATCGATTTCACCCTCCTCTCCAGTACCCCGGAATTTTGTGATGAAAATTAGTTACATTTCGATGAGTTTAATAAGGCAGCATTATTACATAATGTGTTGCTATACCTTCATATTACTTGCTTAAACCTTTTGTTTTTTGAAGTGGGACAGTATTCACTGATGAAATATGATTAAATTGCACGTCTGCTATTCATGTTAGAATAACTACGGATAAACAGCAGCATTGTAAATTACAAAAATGTCACTTGCAGTATGCTATTGTAACCTCAGGCTGTAATACAGCTCTCACTGAGCATCTGGTAATCACTTAGGAAGGATGGAATATAAAAAGATAAACATTCTGAACCTATTGTGTCTCTCAATGGTCAATGGGACTCATTAGTGAACAGGATTGTGGGTACGGACAGGAACCTGTATGGTGGCGAGAGGGCCATCAGGGGAGTCCTCGCTGGACACCGGCATGTGGCAGGGCAGCAGCAGCTCCCGGCCGGCCACAGGCTTGAGCAGCAGTGAGAGGGAGGCGGACGGCTGGAGTACGTAGTGGGAAAACGCAGCCACGTCAGCACCGGCGCCAGGAGGCGGCTCATGCCGTGCCAGCAGAAACCAATCGCGACTCTGCCGGGCCCACAAACAGGACAAGGGCACCTCAAAGGGCTGGATCTGGCCACAGGTGTAGGTCAGGACTGCAAAGCGCAGGCCAGACAAGCAGAGCCTTGAACTGCAGACACGAACGCATCTTCCTGCTTGGCTCTCGGGCTCGGACTCACCCTGAGCGTGTGGCAGAGTGCGTGGAAGTGGTGGTGGTTCATTTCCATCTCATCCCAATCAAGATGGCAGCAGCTGGTGGGGCGGATGATGAGGGGCAGGCCATAGAGCACCGACTGACACACCCCTTCTGATTTCAGAGCTCTCAAACACAAACACACACTAGTTTATTTTATTTCACTGACCTACTCAAACAGTTTTGCATACACAAGCCTCTCATGTGCCACTTCTATGCTCGACAAAAACATGTGACAAGAAGGTACACGTGCATACTGCGGTTACACATTTTCCAGAGGTGCATCCACACATTTGCATTTACTGAAGCCAGGCCATTGTATGCGCATGGGGGATGGGGGGGGGGGACAGAGACGCTGAGCCAAGGCGTCCTCTGTGTTTGGAAACATCACAGTCAGTATTTAGCAGAATGAGTCGCTGTCAGTTTGTCATATGCAAAACATGTAAATGGGATATGGCGAGGCTGTCTGTGAGAGGAGATGGGCCTCTGTGACAGAGGAGAGGCAGCGGCCGGCTCTGTGCACACGAGCCTGTCAGCCCAGCATCACGGCTGCCCGCTGTGCTAAGCAGCCTTAGAGGCTGGGCTGCATTTCAACTGGCATTAAGCTTTTTCCGCTGCTCCAAGCCTACATGCCCAACTGGAAGGAACATTCATGGCACCTACTTCTGGACTGTTTGCACTGTTAATACCAGTGGAGTTCCGTACTGGGACCATCCTTACTTGATGACGGTCAGCTGGTGCGGGAACACGCTGTGACTGGCTGGGTCTTTTACTGGCAATGAGAAGTCCCGGATGCTCTCGGTCTTGGCACCAAGATCCAGAACGCCAGGCAGTAGAGCGGGACTCAGTAGTCTCTCCTGCATGTCACACTTCAAACAGACTGCAGGGGGCAGTGTACATACAAGGTTTATACCATTCAAGCCTAGACCAGACCACACTGAGCCATGTATTAGACTGAATATGGAAAGGCATTGATGACTGACATGAGTCTGTCTAGCAGAAGATATTGCTGTGTAAAAGGAAGCACGTGTGAATGGAAGGCGGGGGAGGTGGCCTGAAAGAGAAAACTGAGTAAATACCCGGGTGGGAAGCAGAGCCCTGCAGGGCTGGTGGGAGCAGCAGGTGCAGGTGCTCTCGTTGGCCCCCTTGGTCATGTAGCCATGTCTTAAAGACGCTCTCCAGAGAGATGCTGTCGTTGTCCACCTGCTGCAACTCTATCTCTGCAGCCAGCACTGGGATTTCTGCATGAGGGCACAGGGGGAGGGAGGGGAGGCTGGGAACTGGGCTGCCTTGCCAGACTGATAACCATTACGCCGGGAGACCCTGGTTAATACTGAGTTAGAACTTCATAAGACCAGTGGGTGAGCAGCCAGAAAGCTTCAGCATAATGAACAGTATCTCACCATATGTGCAACTTTTTAAAGACTGATGTATGACTCACAGGAAAAATGAAATGAAATGATGCTGTATTTTCCTTTTGTACAAGTATGAGTACAGGTACATATATTCCATCTTGCTCTTATTTGAGACACACACACACACACACACACACACATACATACAGGTGAGAGCGAAGCTTGGGATTTAAGTGCTGGGTCTGCCATTTATCCGGTGTCCCAGGGGCATTTTTAGTAAGGTTTTGGATTAAACGATTAAAACATTTTAAATGTCAATCCAACCCTCTTCCAACATATTATCATGTTTTAGGCAGCATGGGGCACAAGCCTGGAGTAATCCTGCATGGGTTTGATAAATGAGTCATATTTGCTAAATCAGATCTGGAATGGAGTAGAATGCAAAAGATGAGAAAATCATCTGAGATAAACTGGATCCCAGGGGGAAATTCTTGTGCATACAAAACAAAGTTATGTAAAGTGCAGACAAACAAACATACAGTCCAAAACAAAGACAAAGTGCCATTACAGTACACATAGTATAGTCAAGCAAAAAGTACAAGCAAATTTAAAGTGGATACAGTATACAAACAAAATATACTGAACATAGAATATTAAGGAAACAATAAATATAAAAATAAATTAATGGGTGGTATAACTTCAATTAAAAAATAGATAGCATCAGACTTTTACTTCGTCAAAGATGGCATGCTTTCCTGGCGTGCTGTGTTTGGGGTAGGGACAGCCACGTCAGGAGGAGGCCTTGTGGTGCCTAGTGGCAACAGGTAGGGAGGATCCCGCTGGCGCTACTTAGCACACAGTAATGCAGCGAGCCGGTGGCAAAGGGAGCCTCAAGACCAGGGGTGCCCAAACATTTTCCCTTAGTGGGCCAAAATGAAAATCTATCGGAGGACCGCGGGCCAAATGTAATATTTTACACAAAATACAAACACTAATAGTAAAGTAAAGTACTTTTATTTATCAAACAGTTATCTAACCTTCCTTTCTGTGTAAATAACATTAAACAAAATATGACAAATAAGTCCTATATAGGCATTTAGAGCACGTCTAAACTTTTGTAATCACATGTAGTGCAAAATGTCAAAGAGTGCATGTCCAACAGAAACACAACAACAGTAGCAACAATATAATTGCACCACTAGTGAGAAACATGAAGCTGTTCTTTGGCGTTTATCAGCCTATCAATATTAGGTTGCAGCTGACTCACTGAGAGGCTGAGGATGTCCTGTAGGTGTGGGTCAGTCTGAGTGCTTCTGAGCCTGAACTTGTTAAGGTTCATTACACTAAAAGTCTGTTCACAGATGTAAGTGCTGCCAAACAAAGTGCGGCAGCAAAGACTCATGGGACTTTTTGTAAATTGTTAAAATATGACTATTTATGAAGTGTGGAAATGTACATATGTGCACAGATATACTCTACATTACCCTTATAGTTGCTTGTATTTCAATTTTAGTCTTAGATATTTCAAATGTAATCAAAGCACCATGAGTGAGGACTGTATAATATACAGTCGAACCCACTTATCTCGACCTTGGCCAACTCGCCAACCCTAGTAAATCGACGTTTTTGAAGTGGAACCGCCAAATTCCCTTATTGCAATAGTATTTCTCATCGGTTATGTCGATTCTTTTATGTCGCCGAGCCCTAATATCTCGAGCACGAAAGAGGGCCAAAATCGCCACTTAACATCGGTTATCTCGATCCCCGTGACTAATCGCCGGCTTTTTAAAATGTATCACAAGTGCTAAACAGCGCGTATTCAAATCGCATTCGCATGGTAATTCGCTGAACAACGCAGGTGAAACGCGATCTAGGTAAATCCCCATCAAAACCAAAGCCAAGCATATCTGCATGCGGCAATGACAACTAAGATGAAGAAGATGCGGACGAAGATTTGGAACCAATTCCCTCTGCCGGTGAGGTGATACAAATGCTACAAAAAATTCGACAGTATGGTTCTTTTGTAGGGGATGGACTGTTTTAGACAGCATAAATAATATCGAAGCATTTGTTTTCAAGCAGATTGTTAAAGGCAAAAAGCAACAAAGCATTTTAGACTTTGTAAAGAAACCATATTAACTGCGTGTATGATACATTTCAGAGCTGTCAGAGCGAAATGACTTGTGAATGTAATTTTGACACTGCAGATTTGCTTTTTGTAACAACGGACTACACCCCGCAGGTTTTTTTGTGAGCGATCTTTGTGTTTGCAATGTTGGATAATATAATTAAAGGTTTGTATCGAGAATCGACGGTGGTTTTTATTGTATACTGGTAAATCTCCGCTTTTAGTTGGTGCACATATGCCTTTTGTTGTTAGTCGACATGCATGTGCATTTTTATAGCATGCCGATCGCGTCATCAAACAAATCACGGCAACGCCAAAAACCTGTGCATGTACATTGTAATTTATTTTAGATATTCATTGGCGGGCCAATCTAAATAGTACGGCGGGCCAACCTTGGCCCGCGGGCCCCACTTTGGGCACCCCTGCTCAAGACAGTGCCCCAAGAAACGGAAAGGCAGAAATGTTCATAATGTCCAATATTACCATCGTCCTATGAGATGGTGGAGTGGACATCATTACATCTTAGAAGGAAAATGCATTGCCTGGTTTTTATTGCAAAGGCTTTAATAGGCAAATTACCTCAGTGCATATGTAGTTTGCTGACATTGCGCACTAATACATACAGCGCATATGTAGTTTGCTGACATTGCGCACTAATACATACAGTGCATATGTAGTTTGCTGACATTGCGCACTAATACATACAGTGCATATGTAGTTTGCTGACATTGCGCACTAATACATACAGCGCATATGTAGTTTGCTGACATTGCGCACTAATACATACAGTGCATATGTAGTTTGCTGACATTGCGCACTAATACATACAGTGCATATGTAGTTTGCTGACATTGCGCACTAATACATACAGTGCATATGTAGTTTGGTGACATTCTGCACTAATACATACAGCGCATATGTAGTTTGCTGACATTGCGCACTAATACATACAGCGCATATGTAGTTTGCTGACATTACGCACTAATACATACAGTGCATATGTAGTTTGCTGACATTGCGCACTAATACATACAGTGCATATGTAGTTTGCTGACATTGCGCACTAATACATACAGTGCATATGTAGTTTGCTGACATTCTGCACTAATACATACAGTGCATATGTAGTTTGCTGACATTCTGCACTAATACATACAGTGCATATGTAGTTTGCTGACATTGCGCACTAATACATACAGTTCATATGTAGTTTGCTGACATTGCGCACTAATACATACAGTGCATATGTAGTTTGCTGATATTGCGCACTAATACATACAGTGCATATGTAGTTTGCTGACATTCTGCACTAATACATACAGTGCATATGTAGTTTGCTGACATTGCGCACTAATACATACAGTGCATATGTAGTTTGCTGACATTCTGCACTAATACATACAGTGCATATGTAGTTTGCTGACATTCTGCACTAATACATACAGTGCATATGTAGTTTGCTGACATTGCGCACTAATACATACAGTGCATATGTAGTTTGCTGACATTCTGCACTAATACATACAGTGCATATGTAGTTTGCTGACATTGCGCACTAATACATACAGTGCATATGTAGTTTGCTGACATTGCGCACTAATACATACAGTGCATATGTAGTTTGCTGACATTGCGCACTAATACATACAGTGCATATGTAGTTTGCTGACATTGCGCACTAATACATACAGTGCATATGTAGTTTGCTGACATTGCGCACTAATACATACAGTGCATATGTAGTTTGCTGACATTACGCACTAATACATACAGTGCATATGTAGTTTGCTGACATTGCGCACTAATACATACAGTGCATATGTAGTTTGCTGACATTGCGCACTAATACATACAGTGCATATGTAGTTTGCTGACATTGCGCACTAATACATACAGTGCATATGTAGTTTGCTGACATTGCGCACTAATACATACAGTGCATATGTAGTTTGCTGACATTTCGCACTAATACATACTGTACAGTGCATATGTAGTTTGCTGACATTGCGCACTAATACATACAGTGCATATGTAGTTTGCTGACATTTCGCACTAATACATACAGTACCCGTTCATCAGTTAAACTTCTCCTTCAGCCTCCCACCAAACGCACAGAACTGAGGAAATCCGCCTTTTGTTCTTATGCACCACATGAGTCGAACATATTACAAAATATATTGAATTTAAACTCCTTGCCTTCTCTGAATGTGTTTAAAAATCTCTTAAACTCTGAGCTTAAAGAACAGTGTCACTGTTTCGTATAAATCAATTTTATTCTATGTATAGTTTGAGTATTTGTATGTGTTTTAGTCTGTGTTCATATTAATCACCTCTGTATGTATGTATATGAAACTTTTGTCTTTTTTTATTATTTGCTGCCATATTAGCCAGGACTTCCTGGAAGAAGAGATATTGTATCTCAATGGAACTTTCCTGGTAAAATAAAGGATAAGTAAATAAAAATTTAAAAATCCTCTTCTCTGCAACTGACTGCAGTAGGTTTCAGACAAGTGTTTCACTTTACATTGGAATGGCTAATTTATGCAAAACAGACATAATCAAGACCAGTTTCAATAAACTCAACAAATCAGATGTTGTAATAAACCACAGATGAAGACAATGTAGTGCAGATTTGAAAGACCCAGGAAACTTTTGTCACTGTGGGCGACATTTCTCCAACCTGCCACTAGAGGGGTATGTTGCACCAGATTTCTTACTTCCTGAAGCCTGCCACAACCAAATTGCTGTTCTGACCTATGATGTTATTGGATCCTGAGTTTTATCACTATCCATCAAATGTGAAACCTAAATTTTCCTGCTATCTTAATTAATAATGGACCTTGATGCACCTGATCTATATCTGATTCACCTGAACAGAATGGATAGAATGAGATGAGTGTATTTTTTGTAAATTAACAGCGAAAACAGCAGCAAATGATATTGCATATATACCAATAAATCATAATTTTAGGAGCTGCTTATACTGTCATAATGAAACCTGTTGTGCAAGGTATTCAGTAAAAATGCACATGTTCAAAAGCAATCAAACATCAATTGTGTTTCAGTTGCCTTTGTAAATCAACATGGATGCAAGTCAGACATTTCCACTGAGCACAGCAAAGGCAATACAAGTGAGGAGTCAAGTAATAGCAGTACAATCACACCATTAGTTACCTCACACAGGGCAGTTCATGGTCACCAAGGCAACTCAACATGAATCGAACTCAAATGCATTATCGCTTTTGCCTGAAAGGATCCTTTTAAAGCATGTTGTTGACTAGGGGAGTAGATGTTAAGTGTGTGGGCACTGAGGCTGCATCCCTGGATGGGAAAGAGCAACACAGCCTATCACTGCTTCTCCTCCACACCTTTCAACACGAACTGATTCATTTCATTTGTTCCTGCCTCTTTCTTCATTCAACCGAGTCACAAAGTGCACCATAGAGGAGGTGTTACTAACAGTGATTAACACACTAGGGCTTCTGTAGATCAGCTCAGTCCACATCCTGGAAATGGCATCACAATCGGCCACCCATATCCCATGAGCAGTAGCGATAGATCCTCTGGCCATGAAACAGTGAAAGAGTGATGGACAGACCAAAATCAGCAGGAGAGCAGATGCACCAATGGCTTATAAGAATGCATGTCATGTGTGGGGACAGGTAATCTTTTAAGAACCTCATACAAGAGCTTTTCACTTGATCTTAAGAACTGAGAGTGACAAATGATAATCTAATTATTTTAATGTCATCTGGAGCAAGTGGATTTGTTGCACTACTGATACCCAACAAATAAGACAAACACCTGTAGGCCAAAAATTCTTGAGTAAGTTACAGTTGAACAGCAATGAAATTTACTTATTCATAAGTTAATTATTATTCAAATGATTATTTTCACATTTTTAGAAAGCCTCTTCTAAACAGACTTTCTCAGCTTTCAGTAACTGCAATTCAGATTGTCCCATGAGGGTGTTTTTGGGAGCTTTCCACCGCAGGGTGCAATTTCACACTCCTGGACAAAATATCTGCATCCATGAGTGAAAAACACGTATTCTGTGGTACTTCTGCAATATTATAAGATGTAAAAGTAAAAGTTGCACTAACTAAAGAATGGCATGCCATCTGTGCACTTATTTACAAAAAGTTAACATATCACATTATTCCATAATTAACATTCTGAGGAAATTATTATAAAAGTTGGAATAGCATACTGTGCCATCTACCCTACACTGCTTAGCATTGGCTCCAAGATCCCCCTTGACCCTATAAACCCACCTTTTATGAAAACTGAAATGGATAAATATTCAAAGGAGTGCTCTTAATAGTGAACTGAGTAAAATTGAGCCAAATCCACCAAAGATCCATGAAACAGAGGAACTGTTTCTCAAAATCCCGTCTATAGGCATTTCCCAGATCTTCAGTCTACTTCAAAGGCATACTTATCGCTGTCTTCACCTCTCGGGCATCTGTGTTCATGTGAGACAATGTGTTTACTTCCCACCAAGTCAACATGAAAAAGGGCATAGACAACTGAGAGCTTCCCCGTGAAGTTCATGCTGAGCACAAGCACAGGGCTGTGGGCAAAGTCTAGAGCATTCCCTCAGGTGCCAGGATACTACACTGTGGGCTGATCAGACTGAATGAAGGCTGCATATAAATATAGTAAAAGACGCATGGAATTCAAAAATCTTCTAGTTCTATGCCGTGGATAACAGAACAATTCAAATCAAATATTCTGTATTAGAGTATCTTTCTGAGGCCTGACATTTACTGTGAAAGTTTAACTGGTTTAAGTGATGAGCCCCATGATTTGCACTGTACGTTAAAAAAGCAAATTCAGACCTTTTGTGTGCAGGATCCAAGGTCCTCATAAAACACCCTCAACAAAACACTGGTATGTCCTCATTAAAGTAGTACAAAAGCACACCATGCTGGTATCTTTAGCCAAAAGCTTTGTACATCACAGTTTTGTTTTTATGCCAACAATTTGAGTACAATGGCCATAGACATCAATCAGGGCCTATAATAAGGGAAGATATTAATTAGAACTTCAGAGAACCAAAACTAGGCTTAACACAAGTTTATACTCTCTATTTTATAACAGATTTTTTTCTCTCAAAAAGAATAGTGACCCATGCTACATCATGAAGAAACCAATCACAGAAAACCTGACTCTTTCTTTGTTTGGTTTAGCTGATGTCTTTAGTCTGCCAAAGCTGGGTTCCTTTGTAACACCTCTTTCCCGCATTTTCATTTACTCGCCCAATTTTGGCAAAAATGTTCAGTCGTTCCAAAAGACCGGTAACTGGTGTGGCTCGTTTAATCAAGGGTAATCAACACCATGCTAAGCAATTAATAGTATGAAATTCCAGGAGGTAATTAACTGGTACAATTAATCAGTTTTCAGAGAAGCATGACGACTTCTGAGAACTGAATCTCGGAATACTAGGGAACTAATGCAACATACAATCTTTGTTATAATTTTTTTTAGCAATTTGCAGAAAGGGAGAGCTAAACGATTATTGTCGGTCCCATGTTAGCCAAAATAAACAGTAGCTGCTAGGAGTAAGACTCCTGATAAAGGTTAGAGCAACACCTGCATGCACAACTCTCTAATTAACTTTACTTTAGGGCTGCTTGGATATAGCAAAAATCATAAGCGCAATTATTTTGGTCGATACTGAGATCACAATTATCTAACACAATTACTCATTGACTTTGGAAATATCATGCATTTATTAAACTTTTAAAAAACCTGTCTTTAACGGTGGATTTCCTTGAACTCTATAATTCAACTGAGAAACAAATAAATAGTAGCTGGAAAGGGCTGCTCTAGATTTGTCACAAGACAAAATAGAAGCGTCACCGCGAAACAAAATGCGGCACAATAATTGTTTTATCTTAATTAATTTTCCCTACAAATGTGGCACCATTTAAAATTAAAGGAAATAAACAGGCTTTCCAATGGTAAAAGATTTATTGCCAAGAAGTATTGTCACAACAAAGAAATAATCAACCAAACACAAATTTCCTTACTTTTTGTGCTAAGTTTATATACAAAGCACATAGAAATAGGTCTTGATTTGGTGCAGGACAAGATACTCCACCAGCATGTAGATGTAACACAATAATATAGCTGAACACAATTAGGAAAATACAACAGAGACAAATATAACAAAAATATGGTGCAAACTAGGAAACAACTCCTTATCCTCTTTGCCATAAGTAAATGACTTAAGGTCAAAGAAAGCAAAGAGAAGAAAAACAAATAGATTTACACCACCATATGACGTGAACTACTATCCCTCCATTGGCCAAGGAAGGTCTTGGGAGCGGCTATGCTGGCCAAAGCTATCCTAACATGGCCTATCTGATTTATCTCTCAGCGCCGCAGCTCACCATTCTAAGAAAGCAGACCAATGATCTATGACCTCCCAGCGTTCACTAAGGATGATGGAACCATTTGTCTGTGCAGGCAATAGAGCAGCAGGGCGTCTTGGGCTAGGAGGACAGTGGGTCAGGGCAGGCGCGGGCAGAATTTTGAAGGATGCGGCTGCCACCCACTTTTGAAAGCAGATTTATTTAATCTGCTGAAGCTATGCTAATCTGTCCCTTAACACACCTTTGTCTCTGTGAAAACTAGTGTGGCCCTTGTGTTCCCCTGGATACGCCATTAAAAAACGCCCCCTGCCACCATCACTCCCCTTTCCGAGATTTTCTGCCTCACAAACAACCGTAAAGGGGTAAAGTTTGTCAGAAGACAACCTCAATCAGACTGAAAGGGTGTTGGCAGTTCAGAGAAACTAATAAAGCCTTTATGGAACACCCGTGTTGTGCAAGCCCAGCAAGTAACAGTATGAGAAAAGAATGTAGCTCCGTGATCTTCCACCTCATAGAACATCTACACATTATCACATATCACAGCCTGAGGCCCTCACCATGGCAAGACATCAACTTCTCTGAAAGTGCAGCACGGCCACATTTCTATTCTACCGACTGCACCAGTACAGATTAATTTATATGCATAACACAGCTGTCTTTTAAATGCGTTAGATTTTTTTTCTACAGTTGAACCTCAGACCTCAAGGACCCCATTAGTACGTGACATTAAAACCGGGACTGAAAGCATGAACCCAGCTACATAACCTTTTAAACATTTTCAAAAACTTATCTGCAGAAAGGCTAAATGTGATCCATTTGAAGACTTATTCATGCCTGAAGGGAAAGGCTATGTTATGTCAGCTTTTCTCCACATCATTATCTACACTGCCCTTCCCAGAAACCCATATGAAAGTGCGTCTGCCTACTTTGGCCGTTTTTACAGGAAAACAGGAAGTTACCTTGGCCCACAAAAACTACTCAATAGGAAGGGTGGAGCAAAGAGGTTAAGAAAAATATGCCGTAGGGCTGCAACCCAAGACTATAGGCTGTGGAGAAGCAGAATAGTAGGCAAAGTTCTCTAAAATATAAAACAATTACATTTAAGATACTCCATTTGCAATAAGCAATACAACAGAATGGCCAGCCAATGTCCAGCCAGAGGTTTATGATACTATGAAATACCTAACCCTAACACAAGAGACCACAAATATCTTCTGTCTTTCTGTTAAAATATACTTTTTCTACTGAAATTTAACCAACCAGATGTATAAATATGAGGAATAATTAACGTCACTTAATATGAATGCTAATGAGACACATTTTATACATCAATAGTCCACTGTTATTTCTCCCTATTTTTGTTTTTTTGATTTGAAAAGATTCATGAGGTTACCTGGAGCTACACTTCTGCTTTGTCCAATCTTTTGCGGTACGCTAATTAAAACAAAGGCTGCTGAAACATCTGCTGTGGTGGTGGGACAGTGTCTACATAAACTGGGATTTCCAGACTAAACTCAACCAACACCATAATTACCATTCCTCAGCACCCCCCATTCATACCAATAAAAACCTGATCCTAGAATGCTCTGGTGAACTTATAGTCATATATATATATGCAGCCCAACACATGTGCCCGTCACATTCTGGCTGTGTGTACTGTACAATATGGGCCCTACTGGAACGTGCATAGTGCTTTACTGTGGGTTTTCCAAGGGGCATTTATCCAAAGCCTATTTGAAAATGAGCACCTTCTCAGTTGCTTGCCTTTTTACTAACCCGAGCATACCACTGACGACAATATAGCATGTAACCAGTCTACATTAAACCAAGGGCCCGCCATCATTTTAAGTCATTGTTGTTTATTTTGATTGAAGCTTGGCTCATCTTAATACATCAGACTATATAACATGAATTATATAACCAAGGAGTAGGCTCCAGATGTATGATAGAATCTCTTCCTTAACCCTTTGGGAGATCCATTGGGTAAAATCTATTGCATATCTAGGTCAGAAACCTAGCCGCTCAGAAACTTGCAGTATTATTTAAATGTATGCATTACTGGGGCAGACGCTGAGTCATGGCTTTGTACAGTTCAGAAAGATTATACTTGCACTAATTATTTGAATCAAAAAACCAGGAGCAGGCCTGGGTGTTGTGAGTCCTAAGCAATGTGAAGAATAGCCAGCTACCTCATCGGTAACTGAATGTCCATACCACAGATTCCAGGTGCACTCTTTGTATATGAGCTGTGAGTTGTTAGTTCATGGGAATTTATACCAGCACTTGGGTGCAAACCAACCTTCAAGGTCACCTAGGCCGGTGGAGCCTGATGCTGTGAAACTGCAGTCATTGCTGTCCTCAGACGGGATACGGCGTGTGCTGATATGGACTACCAACAGGCGCTGAAGGCTCCCCAGGTCTGTGTCCTTCAGTCCTGCTTCAAGCTGCTTTACCACAGCCTGGCCTGGCTGGCTGGTGAAGATCGCCACCTTCAGGCAGATATGAAAAAATTACACAAAGAGAAAGGAGGCAATTTTCTGGAAAATGCAATTAAATATCACCTACAGTAACTCTAAAATCTTAAGAGAGACGAAGAAGCATACTCTGACGAATAGTGAGAAACCTTAATACAGAGATATTTCTTCCACATGATGGCAATTCACAGCCAGTAAGAATAAATAACTGGATTCACATTGCACTCTTGGGAAGATCATTAACTGTCTTCGGATATGTTTCAATTCAACTGTCTAAAGCCACAATCCTCAGTCGGGTCCCTCCACTGCAACTCTCTTCATCTGTCACATTATTGCTATCTAAATCAGAAAACATATTTGCAATTTTAGCAGCAGGTTTAGTGTTGACATATTTAGCATTTTACAGTTTTAAACAATTCAATTCCAAACCACATAAGATCAAAGTTTTTCAGTTTTTTACCTACATAAACAGCCATTAGCAACGATATTTTGATGCAGCCCTGCAGTAATAAAATCTGAAGCTTATGATTGTGATCCAAGTAAATAACAGATTGCCCTGCTTCACAGTAAAAACCCATTATGGCACAGACTTTATGTCTAAAAGGAAAATAAATAATAAAACATCTCTTCATAACGTTACAAAAATATCTTCTAGACTTCTAAATGCAAAACATACAATAGTCCAAATGTTACCTAATTACATTAAGTGAAAATAAATAATCTGAATAATTGAATTGTATGTACTCAATGTCAGTTCTCTTCCTGGTCATTTGTATCACTTTCCTGGAGTCGGCACAACTTCAAATAGATCCAGCAGGCAATGTGTTTAGTGTCAGCGCTTAAAGCCCTGTTTTGTCCCAGATCCTGGCAGGAACCTGCCTATCACTGGCTCATTTGAAGCTTTCCATGCTCAAAATGAACACTCTAAAATTCAGAAATACTGGGGAGTCGGAGTATCTGGTCTGTTCTTGGTACAAGAACAGCAGGCAGTTCTGCCAGCAGCGATGGCTCCAGCATGCAGCCATACACCAACCCTTACTAGTCCAGTAGTCTGTACCCAGTCAATTCTGATTCAATATTTACAAGCTCAACTATTCATATGTCTCAGTCTTTACAAAGAATTTCCACAGGACTAGGATTCAGTGTTTTCAATTAAAAATTTATATCTTTACAAATGGCAAACAGGAAGAGGGACATATGCACAAGTTTAATATTTTATATCTTGCCCTTTTATTTACAAGACTTCTAATTTTCATTCAGATCACAAAGGAATCAGACATCATTATATGCACGGTCTGCACGATGTGCAATGTTAATATCGCATGTTACACATATGCAGATTCCACACTGCAAGGACTTCAATAGTCAGCCAGGTTGACAGGACAGTCATTAAAATATTTTTACTCCAAACCAAACTTGCCAAGCTTTGCAATCTCCTTTTCAAGATTGTCTAGTATATGTTAAAAATCATTCTAAAGGTTGCCCCTCTTGCTTCTGCATGCACTCCCTAAGCCAATCATAACTGCTTTTGTCCTTGCTGTTTGAGATACTCATAGACAGTGTGGCGTGTTTGTGAGAAATTTAATAAAAATAAGTGAAGAGGAGAAAAGCGAACAAGAACTGCCCATCACTAGGCATTCGTCTTCCGTTGTATGGAAATATTTTGGATTCCAGAGACAATATTGAGCAAAAGCAAGTGATTTGTCAGCAATGGTTTGCGTCTGTTGGAACAACTCGTGGCAACAACATGAACTTATTATCTGCCAACATGGTCTGTCAAATAATAAGATCTATTTGGTTACAGTTTATTTTGGGTAAATTTTCAACTCCATTTTTGTTTTACAAATATCCATTCATAATATTTCTATGTGATTTTTTTTTAGGCGTCGCATAGGAATGGGTCAAATGAAAGTGAAACAAGTGGACATTCTCTGTTAGACATGCGTTGTCTGGGGAAATGCAGCTGACCTCGATGCAGCTGTTGCCGGCGTGGCAGGCAGCAGGTACGTGACGCATGTACTGCTTGAACTGAAGCAGGCTGTCTTTTACAGCCTGACTGAACAGTGCGCTGGGCGGGCGGATGCAGCCCTCCCCGGGCGTGTCGCGAAGCTCCTCCACGCAGGAACGCAAACGACTCAGGTTTCCCTTCACCTGCTGGAGAGGGAGCAGAGAGTCACATGAAGCCCTTACATGCTTATCCTTCAGCTAAACCCCAAAATGAAAACAGAGCAGGGCTACGGAATCCTTACCACTAACCAGACAGCATCACGTATGTAAGGACTTCGGACTGGGTCCCATTTCAATTTTCATTTGCCACGAGCAGAAGGGGAGTCCCTCTTTAATATTTCCTATTTTATATTGACCATTGCCAGTTCATGGTACCCCAGCTCTACAGACCCCAGATTGAAAGCAACTCCTTCACATGCGCTATAAAGGTGCATATATTTTTTTTTAACAAAGTCAAATTTAGCCCATTTTTAGTGCCCCAATGAGGATTCAGGTCCTTGACTTCCAAGCCCACCGCCCTTTGCTGCTGCGTAGAGGTGAACAGAGGATTAGGCAGAGTGATGGGTGGGGTGGGCCCAGTCCTTACCACGAAGGGCAGCAGACACTCCAGCTCGTTGTTAAGTGCATAGAGGCTGAGCAGCGTCAAGCGGCAGGGTCCCTCCAGGCTACACGTCAGGGCCAGGAAGTTGTCCAGTGCCTCGCAGAGGCTAGTACTGATGCACAGCCACCCAGGGGGGGACACGTCAACAATCATGATGCGAGGAGGCTGTCGAGAGAAGGACGTCGGGCAGCACACCTGGCTGGGTATGGGCCTGTTCCTCGCATTCATTGTGACGGGGCCAGATCTCAGAATTAGCCTGAAACCCAGGTAACATCAACACACATGGTATTAAGCAGAGGGTCAAATTACCATTTGTTTAGAGCCCCAAGTTTAAATGCCTGAAGAAAGTGAGAAAGAAAAAAAACAACAAATAAAAAATAACAGCATTAATCTTACAGTTATGTTTATATCCCTGTATGAATAGCACAAACAAAACTAGCACAAAGGACAACCAGATAATGCTCTTAAGGTTCATTATTGAAACATACCACAGATACTTTACACAATCAATAAGAAGCCTTAGAAGGCCAACAATGTGTTTGTCTGAAAACCATGGCCAACAATGTACCAAGGCCCTGGCGTTTTGCATATTATGGGTTGAGTCATTGATAGCAAGCCCAAAGCAAGTTATAAAGCCAAGCTTTTTATGGCAAACAAATGGCTCACCCTGCCTGGGAGCCTTCCTGGGAATTACTTGTATCAAAAAAGGTTTTAAAAAAACTGTACAAATACTGTACAAATACTGAAAATACTATTTACCTACGTTTGATAAAACTCGGCCTACTCGGAAATATGCAATTCCGAAACACATAAATGTAACATTATATTTATATTTGAACTAGTAAAACTAATTATGAAACTGACGCTGAACTTTTCTATTTGCACATATTTCGTTGTTTAAAATGTCAGACGGAGAAGTTAAACGTGACAAACAGCTATTAAAGAACAGACGGAAAACAGTGATACCATTAACACCGGTAATGATCGAGGACAATTAAAAAAGCATACTTAACTTATCACCATTCAACCATCGATTTACTTTGTTTTCAAAATAACTTCTGATAAAATATATAGTGTTATTTAATACGGACCACGAAGACCGATCAGTGTTTCACCATCTGAGGGCTAACGTTAGCTCTCCGGCGGGTTTATATAACGTCTTTCCTTACCTACAGGGAAACAGCAGCTAAGGACACTGGACCTGTGAAACACAATTCATTTAATAATTTTATCACAGCAGACCAGAGCGTAGTACGTTAATATAGCTATTTAATATCTTTGGTGACATGGCGCTATGTCGTTAATAACCGTCACTGTCACTATCAGCCGCCTTTCTTCACCATGCGCTCAGACTGCCGACTCCCCGCTGCTGTGTTCAAAATAAATGTCACATTTGCTGCATCTTAAAAATTATCTTTTTAAATGGTATACCATTGATTTAAAAATGCTTAAAATGTATTATCTTTTGCTGAAACAGAGTCAACAGGTAATCTGCAGTTTAAGCTCATTTATGTTTTAAGTCAAAATTTCCTGGTTTCTTTCGGCTGTTTTTTTTTTTTTTTTTTTTTTACTTTTAGTGACAAAATCATAAAAAAGCAAAGTACTCATTGAAATTCTGCTGTGTGTGTGTGTGTGTGTCTGTCTGTCTGTCTGTGTCTGGCTGTCTGTGTGTGAGTGTCTGTTTGCCTGTGTGTGTGTCTCTGTGTGTGTAGAGAGAAAACATTACTGGAAGTGATAAATAATACTATATTTTTTCTTAGAGATACATGAAAGTTTCAGCTAATACACCAATTGCTGATATATACAGACCAAACTTCGTTTTGAACAGACTTTCTGTGTATTTGACTTTCAGGTCAGTTATCCCCATATTTAATGTTGTTACAGTGTTATGTTGTGCACCAGTGTCTGGCAATTACAGTCCTTGAAAATGAAAGTTGAGCATCTGGGTTAATGAACTGATGTGGAACTTGTGTGAATTTTTTTGTGCCCAGGTGGTCTAGAGGAACTCATTACCCAGGGAAGTCTCATTCGCAGGCCTCCCAGGAGGTAGGAAAATCATAGAATATTTCAGTGCGTTGGCGTCCCAGCCTGTAAGAAGCTTAGGTGGTTGCCGTGTCGTGAAATTAGATGTGGCACACACTGACACATCCTTTTACCGGAGCACAGGGATTGATGTGGGGTGTGCTGGTCTGGTCCTGGGAGATAAGTGAGCGGGCGTGCTCCAATTGCCGTGGTTCCCAGTGATGCCAGCAGCCGTTACCCAGAAGGCCTCTGTCAGCACCCCCTGCATTTGATCTCTTCAATGTGATTATTGGGACGGGTCAGCTTGACAAGAACCCAATGGCTTATTCTCAGTTTGGTTTTAGGTGTAGGTTTGGATACATAGCACAATTTATTCATCAGGTTACATATATCTTCCACATTTTTCTCCTGTAGCAATATTAATGCAAGCTATGTATAGGTATACTTCAGAATAAATTAATTGTTTATTTAGTTATTTAGAGAAAAAAATCTAAATTATAGTTTTACTGCAAATGTGCTTGTAGATTGTCCAGCTACTTTATTTTTATCATTCACATAGATGGAGCATTCATAGGATAACTTTGGACTAGTTAACCCAGACGCCTGGTATTGATGTGCTGTGCTTGTTTGATTCTTGTTTGATTCCTTAAATAGATAAATAAAATCTAAGCTTGCATTAGATTTATTCAGGGTCTTTAACCCTTCTGGCCACTATCTGTAGGCTTCGACAGTAATTACATGTAATTCCTTGTAATGAACAAAGTTTAAACATGTGCTTAAAAGGCAAAGCTAGTTTAATCTGTCCAAGAGCCCAATGATGTCTTACACAATTGTAATCTGAGCCGAAAGCCAAAACTTGTTCAAGACCAATACAAGGGAATATTATCTGTCCAAACCTCGTCCAGCACCAAGGTCCTTGGCAGAAGAGAAATGTTGGGAAGATAGTGACCTCATATACAGCCGGCTCCAGTATGACTGCAGCAGGACATCGGCAGAGTCCCGGGTGATGAGGTAATCATCCAACAAGCTATGTAGCTGCTCTGCTTAAATACTAAAAAGTGATTTACTGACCTACTCCTCTGCTCGACACTTAGCCACCCCTGCTAATTTATTACAATGTAGTAACCCATCCCCACCATAGGTTGTTCTAACACTCTAAATGGCTGATTCTATTCCAATATAAAAAACAATAACGATGAATTAAAGACACAGGGCCATTTCCTTTTCCATTCAGAGCTGTATTCTAGAAGTAGCTGTTATACCAGAGAAGAAAGAGGGTTACTGCCAGTGTAAGGGCATTGTAGTGTGGCATGGCATCAAGCCCGGTTACTGTGCTGGGGTCCTCCCGCTTACACTGCTGTAGAGCTACATAAAACATTAGAAGTCTTAAGGTCACTAGGATATATAGATGGGTGTCCGAGCCTGTAACTTCACTGGGCGATGTAATGGTTTAATACATGAATCCCTGAAAGACAGAGAGTCAGAGGTGAGATATCCACCTGGAAAATATGGTCTTGAGTTTGAGCCTTTCAGCAAGTGTCGTTATCTGATAGGAGTTATATTATGAACAGAAAGTCATTAAAATGTGGGAATTTAATATAACTTTTATTCATTTCTTATCAAGCTCTTTAGTCCAAACCATTTTCTTTCCTGGGTATTGACTTGCCTCTTGTCTGAAAAATAAAAGTAATCTTGAGTGGTTCTAAACTAAGTGGCTTCACAAGTGCAGCAGAATGAATGTTTTTACCTAATCTCCTGTTGCCATGGTAATCTGCCTTCAGAATAGGCCTGGTAAAAAGGTCTGGGGCTGTATTGTACAAATAATTTACCCCCACAAAAAAAGTCAGGGAGAAAAAAAGAATTGGTAATGTCAATGATTGCTGTGAATCACTGAATTAACTTTGGACGTGTGGAACCAGACAGACCTACATTAAAGTACTCACATTTCCTGTTTTGGAAAGTGCTTATAAAACTTTGAGGCACACTGAGATAAATATTTCAGTTATGTTTCATTGCCTGTCCTTTAAGGAAACACTCAACAGATGGACACCATGCCACTGACAGGGATTATGTGATCATTTTACACGTGAGCAGAAACCATGCAGTGATTCTCAGGTCGCCACAGTCTTCCTTGGAAACAACTGCGGGCTTTGATTACAACTGGTTTAAGCCTGATATCTGAAAAACAGGCCTGTCGTTGTATGGTTCACCCCCAGAATAAGCACTGCTGTCAAAGAGCAAGGTGTGTCTTCTGAATTACCGGCAAGATTTATTACTTAATAAATAGATCAAACAAACGCTTACATGTAAGTGCCTTCGAAAACAGGAAAAATCACCACAGCCCCCACAACCAGCTTGTATGGCTTCCGACATGTAGCGATCTAGATCATGTTACTTTTGGGTAATGCAACAGTACGGCCATGCAGTTTCAGTATGCAGAAGGCTATTGACGCAGCAAAAACAGATAATGAGGAGTTTCTTTCATTAAAGGCTGGGCCATCACCCACTAAATCTAAACATCCTGAATCCACAAGGCTGTGCTTCTCTGTAACTTGAGCCCCCCAATGTGTCTGCAGCTGAAAGTACAGAGGTTGCCTTTATCAAATACACACAAACTTGCTTTTATCTCCCTAGAAAAACATGCTGGGGGGTAGCTTTCTGAGTATTTGAGCTTTCAGGCTGATGTGAATAGTATTTTTAGCCAATGCGTCCTTTGCTGGATATTCACCTCGCATGGCTAGATCCACGTGTTGTTTTCCTGGGCACTTTGACATTAAAATATTTGTGGCACCACATTCGTATTCCTGTTTTCGTGTGGGGAGTGGTCAGGAAGGGAGTGGCCTCGCTCAGGAATTGGTTGGTTGTGCTCTCCTTAAGAGCCATGGTGCCAAGTACTCACAACATGTGAGGTATGGTGATCGTGGCGGATTTGGTAGGGCTGGTTCCGTAGGTGCTTTGTGTTGGCGATAGCGGTGAGAGGAGGGCAGTCTCAGCAGGCTTGCCCTTACTGTGGTACAATCTGGAGATCTGTGACAATACCCAGTAGGTGGACCTTTAGTGATAGATGAGAGTGATTCAGGCGCATGGAGGTGCGGGAATCTCTGAAACTAGAAATACCTAGAATGACAAAAACAGGCACATTTTTTTGTATATGAATGTTTGAAATATGAAGATGATTGCGCCATGAAAGAATTGAAAGTAAAAAAAAACATCTCTTTGAAAGCTGCAGAGAGGAAATGAGACCAGGAAATTCATTTGTATTCATTTGGATGTTAAGTTGATGCTAGATAATCAGGCTCATATTTATGAGGAGTGTCTTAATCCATGTCTATAAAGCACTATAACTGCTGTATTTAGGAATAATTTTCAACAACATATTCATATTTATATTCTGATATAAATTGAGGCCTACAGTTTCAGTTTAAAAGTAATTCCCAAATGGGGTAAACGTAGTAAAACAGGGAAGTGTCCTCACGTTAAACAGGAAACGATACAGTATTTGAAGAAGTACCCTTGAACAAGATATGTCTGAATTGCTTCACTAAGATCTCCATTCATGTAAACGGTAGATAACTCAAGTGCCTTTGGATAAACAAGCAGCAAGGGCTCTGCTTAGCAAAAACGTGACTTAGATGTGTGCTTCCAAACTGAAAGATCCAGAAACTGCCCGAGGCTTTAAGGCGGAGCTTTGGGGAGAAGCTAGGATTGTCCTGCTGTCAAAACAGGAGCATGGCAGCAGGTTCTCAAAGTGACATGGGCACTGAATCGGGAAGGGGAGAGCTGTCAAAGCGGGCAGGGTGATCTGTGGAGCGTGGAGTCCGAGACACAGACTGGTTTTTCATAGTGGGTCATGTAGCCAGTTAAAGGGCAGCCAAGGTGTGGCCCACATTCACCACCTGGGACCTGCAACACGGTTCAGGCATAAGCCTGCAGTGACCCTCAAAGTATGCATCCATACCATGAAACCTCACGCTTATCTCCATAGCGATTCTTATTTACTATCTGCACAAAGCCTAACAGCTAAGGAGCCACCCTGGAAGGTTCATATCACAGTCAGTGAATCTTAAACGATAACTTTAGATGCAGATAGTGGATAAAAAATAATGGCAAGATATGAAATCGAAAGAACAAGATGTCAGCCTTCATACTTCTGGGCTTCCGAGTGGATCTGAAATACACTTTGCAGGAACTTGGCTGCAGTTCTCCATAACAAATTGCCTTTTGGCTCGCAGTTCCGATTTGGACTTCAGTCCAGTCTTGGAGGCCTGCTGCTCATCCTCCTTTTTTCCAGGCTGAAAGCAGATTCAATACACGTCCTTATCACTCATTAGGAACAGACACCGTCTTTGTCAGGGAAACATCCGCTAAGTTCACAATGGCGGTCATAGACCATTCAAGGAGACAGAGACCCCCGCCTGCATATTCACTGGGCCCTGCTGAAAGAGATGTTTTTATGCATACCGTAGACTTCGTACAAGCTATCAATCCTGCATTTCCCTTTTTTCAGTACAGCATGTGTTTTAGCAACTGAGCACTTAAGCAAACAATGTATTGCCGCACGGTTTATCAGCAGGCCCAACCGGGCCAACGTCCCACCAACGGCACAGGTGTATACGCTGCTACACCTTCGCAGGCAGTTAGGGGGTGTGCTTCCTAATTCCCAGCTCCAGGACAAGTGAGTCACCAGGAAGGTCCCACACAGGCATTGGGTTACCGCTAGGTGAGTTCAGAGCCCTGTGTGAGGTGCTGAATGTGTCTGATACACTGTACGGCGGTAGCAACCACCTAATGAGAAACTGGAGCAGTTCATGAAGGCACAGACCTGAATTATGGGATATTATGGGATATTAGGCGTGTTCTCTGTCTCCTGATGAACTGCTACAAGTTTTTGGGAACCACCCTGATGCCCATAGAAATTCCTGGACAGCAATGATAGGTGACACCCCGCCCAGGACGCCTCCACATTGATTTTGAATAAAGTTTAGTTCGATCAGGCTCTGGGTCACCTGCTTTTTCTGCTGCCCCGACAGCTGGGAATCCCTACACATTCGATTGCATTTTTGCCCGTATTATGTTAAATGTGGCTGTCATTATTCTGGGCATCAGGGCATCATGTGACACCTGTAGTGAGGATTGTTTTTTCTTTCACCAAAGTGTGTCATCATATGATGAAAATGCATCCCACTGTACATTTTACAGAGGCGTTCCCATATGGGCACCAGCAGGAACGTGCAGCTGGTATGGGCTCTTTCCATGGCCATGGACTTCACACATATGGCGGATTCTTATTGCCTGCATGATAGAAACGGCAGCCAACAAGTGACACTTATCCACGGCTTGGTGTTAAGTCATCAAACTGTCGTGAAAGGACTTAATTAAATTATGCATTTACTGCCCCTATAGTGTTTCCTTTTTGTTGTTGTTGCTTAGCTTTACATAGCTGAAGAACAATCCATTCTCCTTCTCACTAATATAATAAACATATTTAATATGGACATCAAATATGCATCCATAACGTGAAACCTCACAGTCACTCTCCATAGCGATTCTTATTTACTACCAAACCCCAGTAGTTAAGGAGTCACCCTGGAAGGTTAATATCACAGACAGCGAATCTTCAACGATAATTGAAGATGCAGTTAGTGGACAAAAAATTTAAAAACTCAAGCTTAAACAAATATTTGAGATTAAACAAATATTTGCTGTTTAATGTGTTTATTCATTGTTTGGCATAGTTCTCTGCTTGCACTGCATTAATCATCTTCGTACACTTTTACTTTTGTAATAACACTTGTAAATCCATTCAGCCAGATGCCTGCGGAGTGAACAGCTGTGTCCGCACGGCACGAAAGCGCCGCCCCTTTCCACCTCCATTTCCCGAGGCTAAACATTTTCCAGGTGACCTTTTTGACAGCTTTCCCCTTTGCTACAGGAACAGGAAGTAAGGAAACGTGTAGCTGTCTGATATTGTGGAAAACAACATAGCAGAAAGAGACCAGCACTGCACTTGGGGAGTGAGGCATTGAAAAGTCACACAATAAAAAATGCTGCAGCAAATTATATAAAAGAAGTTTGCTATTTTAATTCCGTGGTTGCCTTCGTTATGGAGGTCACCCAGCACAAAACCAGATGGCTAAAAGTAAATAATGAAATCAGTATTTGGACGAGCAGTAAAATATACATTTTCTTCTCTGTGCTCAGAATCCTGAATGGATTCCAAGTAGTGCTGCGCATTCTCATGCGTTGTGAGATCTCACCCTTCTGCTTCACGCTGCGAGGCCTTATGGTCACTCAGAAAGAACGGCACTGGATGGCACCAGCTCTTCCCGTCAGTCTCGGCAGCCGGGCCCCGAAAACCGCACTCATTCGGCCGGAGAACAGTTGCATTATTCATGCGCCGAGAAAACACCCTTTCAAACCTGCTGCGACCTTAATGACTGGGATGAGGCTCCTAGGCGTGGACCGGTACCAGACCTACAAGACCGGCACTGGTGCTCTAGTAGGGTTTCAGAGACATGAAATCACTAATGCACATTAAGTGCTACATGGTTTCTGAGTTTAATTGAGCTAGATGCTGGAATTTTTTTTGCATGTTTTAATGTCTCAGATATGGTGTGTTAATGTGCGGTTTCCCCAGAATTTTCTGCAGTCCTACTACTTCCTATTGGCCCGTGCCAAATAGAACAATGCACACAACGTTGGAGGTCATTATTGTCATATTAGCCATAGTCAAGTAAGTGCTCTGTAAATGACATCATTTGTTTAGTCAGCTGACATATGATTATGGGCAGAACAGCATTCCTTTTCCTGGCTTTTGAGGCAGCAGGCTGCTCATGTGATTCCCTTTACGTGGGACAGCAGGAGTTCACTGCAAATCCATCTCCACTCAGCCGCCCAGTAAAATGGTGCCAAGGGTTTTCACGGCTGGCTTCTCAAGGGCTCTGTTATCGGGGTCGCCGAAATTCCTGCAACAAATTTAATTACAACTGTCTCCTCTAACTCACGGGCTTATCAATGGAGTATGAGGTCATTTAGATAATGCTCTCATCCACAACATAGCTTCCAATTTGCTCATCTGTGCATGTCAACAATACAAAGCAGTTCAGAACAGACAAAAATCTTACAGCTTAAAAAGCTTATCCTTTCATGGGATTTGAGCTGTCAGCCTCCCTTTCCTATGTCCGCTGCTCTACACAATGTCCTGACTTTACCTTTGCTGATCAGTAGTAGCCTGTCATGTATCACAGAAGTTGCAATCAATCTCTGATGGCATGTCTGCCTTGCATATGTGTGCTATGAACTTCCAATCCAGTAGGGGGTGCTGCACCGGGTTGGTAAAGGCTTCCTTGAGTGAGAAGTGCCCTGCTGTGCAAACCTGGGCCAGATAAACAGCTTGCCATCAATGTGAAGAGCTCTGAGTACAGAGCTGGAAGTGAGGGTCTGTGAGCATTCATGTCTAAAAAAGGGACATTCTTGAGCCTTGTTTTCCAGATAAGTATGTGGCAAGTGTCAAGTGTGTAATGTAATGTGTGACATCACTGTTTAAAAATCACAACAAGGTTCTCTGATATCTGCATTGGTACAGACAATACAGTCAATCTGTGCTGAAACTCCTTGATTATTGAGTTCCTCTGGCATTTCATTTTTCTCCCAACAGGAAGAATATACATTCAGCTCAGATCTTTTCAAGAGCACCATAAGATACCTTGATGGTACATTTGCAGACAGAGGGAATGTAATAGTGACCGTCCTCCTTGGCAGTGCATGGAGGGACATTTTAAAAACAGCAGACCATCACTTTTATAAGCCTAAGCGTTTGTTTGTTCTAAAATATGAAACTGAAACTGCAGGCTAGCAGCCCCACTGCCTTGGTGGAGTAATTGGATTGGTCGCCATCCTGGCACAAGAAAAAAAAAAAAGCTCCAGGTCATAAATCTCATTGTGTGAGAACAAGAGACGGGACTTGGAGACGCGTTATGCAAAAATTAAATGTTGTTGAGTACAAAGAGCATCCTTGTGCCTTAGTGACATCATAGAGAAGGGCAGCCTTCAGCGCATTGCATATGCAGATCCTTATGGCCTCTCTGACAATCCAAGAAGCTTTTATTTAAAAGTTATTCATCTGCTGACATCTTCACAATGAATGAGATTGAGCAATTCTGTCTCCTCGTGTAAACTGAGTTATTTTTTTCCTTGGGAGTTGTAGTCCCGTGAAAAAACGAGCCCACAGCGAGGAGTCACGGTGACTCTCATAGGTTTGTATTTGTCTGTGTGTTTGAGGCTTGTAGGATGACAGGTATTGGCTGGATGCCCGGGGGGGGGGGGGGGGGGCGAAGGTTCCAGTTAGAAATGTTAGTGTTTTCAACCTGGTGTGTGTGTTTGGGGGCAGTAGGGATGTCAGAACCTGGTACCGAAAGAAAACAATCGTAAATACACTAAATTCAATAATGATTAATAAAAGAAGTACTTGGATCTAGTCATTAAAATGCTGTACGCCAGTTTTCTTTCACATAAACTTTTATATCTTCAAGTGCAGGGAAAACAATTTAAAATGTCATGTCCGCAGACTATCCATGTTTGCTAGTCCACCCTATAACCTTTTAATAAGCATACAAATCTGGAAAATAAATTAGAAGTGAACGGCAGACAGAAGCATGCTGTTGGGCCCTTGGAATTAGTTCAGTTAATGGTTCAGCACTGATGCGTGAAGCTCCTAGCCTATCTTGGTTTTTTGGTTCAGCCTTTATTCTCCAGAAAAACCTATTAGAGAGGCACATGTGACAGTCCCTTATCTCTCTGCCTTTCTATTTTCGCATAATGTAGCGTTAAGATTGATAAATGTTCTTGGAGTCTGGGCGAGGTGTTGATTGCGTACCTGATTCGTCACGGACGTGCTGTGTGTTATTTTTTATTTTTTTGCTGGTACGGTACCTAAAATAGGACTGAACACCTGATGTTTTGTAATGGTTTCCCGTAGCACGTCCCAGCGGCCAGTTGACGCATCACATGGCCAAACGTCGCTGTGGCTTTTTTTTAATCTGGGAAGAAATTAAACGTTGTCACTTAATGCACGCATGAAGACGTGACAGACTTAAGTGTGACAGATATGCAGGAGTGCCAAGACTGCCCGGAGTGAATGATTTGCAAAATTAGAAGATACGTTCTCTCAAAATGATGATGGTAGTTAAAAGAAAGCTTTCATCATTTTTTGTGCAAATTACAGTCTCACTCTTGATCTCCCTATTCCCCACGCTCCCTGCATTCTTAATAACTCATTCAGTCCCTTATAGCCTATAAGCGCCCTGTGGTGATAGAAGCTTGGCTTGATCCCTCAATGAGTCATAGACTCTGCAGTCTATGTGGCCATTTCAGGCAAAAGCACACGCCAGTTACAGGCATCCCAAACATTCCGGAATGTCATTGTTTCTCTTTATCTTGTCATACCAGTCACTGAAGATATCATCTCTCCTTCAACTGCTTGCCTGTGCTTTTTGAGTTTCAGTGTCACAGCCTTTCACTGCATTTTTAGCTAGAGGTGGTTCGCATTGACGGACAGCTGATTCTTTTGGAACAGTTTCTTTCTTTATTCTGTTGTTTTTGTAGAACAATGCCTTTTGTCCCAGCCCCCCATAAAAAGACGCCTTGTTGCTTCCTGCTTACAAAGTGTATTGTAAATGCCATAAGGCGTTCAGCATGGATGGCCTGCAGCATTATGCTCCAGCTTTGAATAACTGAGATTAAAGGCCGCATATTTTTTCAGGCACCAGAAGAAGCAACATTCAGCTAGTCTGCTCACTGGGCAGAAGCCCTTAGCTTCAATATCAGCTGTAGATCAGGTGTCACCTGTGGAGGTGTGTATAATAAGTACTACTAAGATAGTCAATTTTATTTTTATATTTTACATCTACTGACAGTAAGAAAAAACATGGAATGTTTATTAATGCTTTATGAAATTGCGTACCTTTTTACTGCACATTTCTTACTTACATTTTTTATTTTCCACATTGTTTTTTGTCAGCATTACATATATTTTTACTCTGATTTTTTTTTAGGAAACTTACCTGAAATACAAAAAAAAACTATGTTAATGACAATCGAAAAGCTTTAATATTGTCCCATTCCTGATAATTTTCATAAAAACTAAAAAAAACTTGCTCTCTGTGTTTTTCCCTGCCCATTGACACATCTCCCAAATTAGCCTAGCTCGTTGGGTTGTTTTCTCGGACACAAACATTCAGTGCATCCTGTTTGTGTGTGAGTAGGCTTAGCATAACAGCGTAACACGAAGGCTTTCAGAAATTAAAGAACACTAACCTTAGCTCTGGTCAGATCCAATTGGGAATCACTCCTTTCCATCCATCATTCATCTTCCATAACAGGGTTGCGGTAAGCCTCAAACCTATCCCTGGAAAAACAGGCCACAGAACAGGGAACACCCTGCATGGGTTATGCAGAACACACACACGCACACATAATGAGCGGTTTGCTCCCAGATGCTTGTTTTTGGATTATGGGAGGAAACTGAAGAATCCAGTAGAAACGCATGCAAACACATGGAGAACATACAAACTTAACGCAAAAACAAGTGATATATTTGCATCTGGACACTTGGTGTGCTGAGCAGATGTAGCTCATTACTACCATCTCACGCAGGAACACGGCACTTCCCTACATCACAGCAAGACTCTGATTACCCAGCTCTGACCTAACAACCTCCCACATATATAGAGCTTATTTTTATTTTTCACTGATGCACATTTCTTGTTGGATTTCACCAGTCTTTTGTAACTTCTCAGTTTTCTTGCTTGGAAGCAGATCAGAGTCTAGGTTCAGACCAATGATATTTGCATAGACTCCAAGTCTACGTTCCCAAACCAAGACTTAGTCAAACAGACAGATGGAGAAATACATACTTGAAATACTCTTTTTTGGCATTTTCTTTCATAAAATCTGATAAATAAGTTATTTTTTTTAGCCAAGATCCACGTTTTTTGCTCCCTCCCCCCAGAGCTGAGAGGGAGCAAAAACATGGACTGTCTGGCAGGGAGCTGGGAGGGAGCAAAAACATGGACTGTCTGGCAGGGAGCTGGGAGGGAGCAAAAACATGGACTGTCTGGCTGGGAGCTGGGAGGGAGCAAAAACAAGGACTGTCTGGCTGGGAGCTGGGAGGGAGCAAAAACAAGGACTGTCTGGCTGGGAGCTAGGAGGGAGTAAAACCATGGACTGTCTGGCAGGGAGCAGGGAGGGAGCAAAAATGTGGACTGTCTAGCTGGGAGCTGGGAGGGAGCAAAAACATGGACTGTCTGGCTGGGAGCTGGGAGGGAGCAAAAACATGGACTGTCTGGCGGGGAGCTGGGAGGGAGCAAAAACATGGACTGTCTGGCAGGGAGCTGGGAGGGAGCAAAAACATGGACTGTCTGGCGGGGAGCTGGGAGGGAGCAAAAACATGGACTGTCTGGCGGGGAGCTGGGAGGGAGCAAAAACATGGACTGTCTGTGAGTCCCCGAGGACTGGTTTGGGAATCATTGTTCTAAATCCTTTTCATACACATCCCTAGTTGTAGCTTGGCCTGATTTGGATACAAGATTTACAGAAATGCAAATCCTATTCTACTCCTGCAGTATAGCTCTCTCAGTGATCTTACTGACTGCCTCCATACCCTTCCACGGATACATACACAGCATTGTGTAACTAACAGTGTCCTTGGCTACATCTACATTGACCTGTCCGACCAGTGTCTCCCCTCCCAGTATCAGCTGTGTATATCACACATTTCCTGGTGCTATAAGTCCTTATGGTTGATTGCACCCACAGACTTTCCGGCAATTTCCCCCTTTCAGCATGTCCGTACCAACATGATTTTTCAATTCAACTTGGCAGTTACCCATCATGTACACAAAACACCTGATCCCCACTCAAAGTTTTTGCCATCTTGGCTCAACAGTGTCCTGCTGGCTTGGAGCCAAGATGGCAGATGGTGTGTCTAATACCAAACCTCCATTAACGTAGACATGGCCGAGTCCTGGTAGAATATCTAAAGGTAGACCGTGTGTGTTGTTACCATGGTGCCGACGTTGGAGGAATGAGCTGAGCTGTACAGCTGCTCATAAACCATACAATGGCTCTCTGTTTTATGACAGGTCAACAATGGCTCGGATGAACATAAATCAATACATTTAGCTTCCTTGCTTCCAACACCAAAGCTTGCAGACAATCCCCTGTCAGTATTTTTGTCCTTTTTTTTTATTTTGGATGACTTTGAGGGGCGAGCTGGTGAAGGGGAGACATCTGGTAATATTCAAATTAGCAGCGGATTAGAACTGTGGATAAACCATTCATGATCAGGCTTGGCTGCTCTAATACAAATATAATTAGTTCAATTAAATTCTGGTTGGGAGGGGCCCTGGCCGCTGTAGGGCTAATGCTGTTTTTGGCCAGCAGGCGTAACATTCAGTAACTGTTGTTTCTCCGGCCTTTATTGCAATAACTAAATCACCTGCCTATGGTCATCATCAGTCACGATGGTTTTTACAATTAGATTTGACATCTGAGACGTGCACTTGAAAAGCATGATTTTCCAAGACGATCCCTTGGCTTAGTTTCTTTGAATGGACCTTATTAACCCAAAGCTGTGTCATGATGTGAGAAGACTCCATATTGACATGGGCGTCGCCCTCCGTACCCAGAAAGCCCCTGTGGCAGCCCTGCCCACACATTCCACGTTAGACCAGGGGAACGGCCGCGAGGCGAAATGCACGCCTCGACATACATGCGTGGGCTGACACTCTCATGGATATCTGAAGAGGTCGGATAGATTCCCATGGGACTGCTGGCTTGTGTCTCGCTGAATAGGCTGCAAGTTGACTGCTGTCATTTGACTCACTGAGTGAAGTCTCACGGTTTCAGCAGAAGTATCTGAATCTCTCAGTTTGTTGAACGTTCTCCACACAGCTGAGGCCATATATTTAGTGTAGGGCTGTTATCTTGGGAAATACAATTCGAACTCAAGCCATCTGCTCTTATCTGCTCCTGTGGGCAAAAGCGCACTGAAAATATGATATTTTTAATGTCACATAATTATACACTTAAGCCCTAGATAGGCTCATGCCTCCATCTCTTCAGATACTTAATCTTCAGGAGTGCTCATCAAACAGAGAGATAGTCCAACTCGGAATCCCAACTCTTCCCTCAAAAAATGACAATGAACATCTGTCGCGGCAGGAGAGAACGTGTCCCAAAACTGACAGAGTTCCCCTCCTCCCCCTGAGCTCCCTTTCATCCATCGCACTCTGCATATGCAAATAGCCGTTAGGTCTTTTCAGAGGGAATGCTGGCTGCGGTCCTTGTGCCATGCTCTGATTGGCTGCAGGCCTATAGGAGGGGTCATAGGAGGTCAAAATGCTCACATTCATTGGTTAAAATTATAAGAAATGTATATACCACTGGAAATTGTGACTATGGGCATCACTATATAGTGATCACTATATATATAACAGATACATTTGTTTAGCTAAAACAGACCCTACTTTGGTATTTGCAGAAATCACATGTATAAAAATATATATTGTCTGCATAAGTCACTTCTGTGTTTATGCACTAGTATTTATTTTTAAATGGCTTGTGAGGGAACTGGAAGAAAAACTATTAACCATTTAGTTATTAACTATTAATATGTGAAAACAGTAGGAAAGGCATACTATTGCAGAATTCTCTCATTTTTTAAATAAATAGGACAAAACTCATGAGAGAGTGCGGCCATGAGAAGGACTGTGGGTGGATAAGCTAACTTCTTAGACAATCGTCCGAATGGCTCGATATTGGCTGGCTTCATCCGGGTGGATCCTCTTGACTGTGCAGAGCGATAGCTGAGCCCTACCTTCAGCCAGCCCGTTAAAACCATCTGTCATTAAGCCGATTGCAGCACTCACTGCTAAAGTATAGTGCAAAACTCAGAACCAACGAGGAAAAGTGGGCTTGGCGCATTACATGGTGGCAATTATGCATGCCTCTCTATCACCTTAATTAAAGTGGTTAATTGGATTAGTAAGTAATTTGCATAGACTGAAGGCAGGATCTAAGAGGAGACGTATTTGGGTCAGATTTTAGATTGCATGCATTTGTAAACGGACTAGAAATTACATGTTATGCATCGGGGTTGGATCACTTGTGTGCCAGGTTGTCAGTTTTTGGGAGAATTTCCAAAATTTCAGCAAAAACCTTTTACTGTAGTACTTTGCCAACTGCAGTCATCCATTCATCCATCCAGCAGAATCGAGCAGGCTCACGTACACACGCGCTTCAGGGTCTATTGGTTTATGAAACAAAACAGAGAAACTCTCCAAACCAAGGAACTGCTAAAGTTAAAATGTCTTTATTATAATGACATGTCCTAACTAGAGTGTTAAACGTTTTCAACAGTCCAGTTAAGATATGTCATTATAATAAACTTAAGGAGCGCCTTGGTTAGGAGAGCTTTTCTCCTTTGTTTCATGGAATCTTTTCCTTTGCTATCAAGGAGCATCTAACTCAAGCAACATTTAGACTTTTCAATGTAGAGCACGCCTACACTGACCCTTCCAAAGCAGTCTATTGGTCTATTTATATGATCTTGGGGTGGGATGAATATATGAGGCTGTGAGAGGACCCCAGCAGGTTAGGAAGGCGTAAAAGATATGGGAGGGTGTGTGGGAGGAGGGGATAGTGATTTAGGATTAAATACAAAACTAATGACATCAATGTTCTGTTGACCTGCGTCCATCTTGTTTTTAAAATACGGAAATACCAAATAAGTGACAGTGTTTTCTCATGACGATTTACTGTAAACATAATGGCTTTTTTGTGTGTTTCAGAGAAAAAGCTTCTCATATGTCAGAGTGATCAGCCTTGTGACCTCCCAGATGAGTTCATTACAGCTTCCCGAGGAGGAGAACGAGCAGAAGGTGTAGGGCTCTGGACCATGCTTGAGTTTGTGTTTGTGCAATTATGCTTCCCAGTGCTTAAAAGTCTGGGCATTTTGAGACATAAAACAAACCCCTTTTTTCATTTTTGTCTGCCTAGACTTTCAGTTTTCATCTGTTTTTTTCCAGGGGGCTTCTGGGATTGTTAATTGGATTACAATGCCTGCCAGGGGGAAGTCACTAATATCGGAATATAAAAGTGTGTGTGTCATTTTGAGACGTGTCTGTTTACATTGTACTATGGCATAATAGACCTCTCCAGAGTATCTGACCCACCCCCCTCATACGGGGGCTCATGCACATCTACTCCCCCCCAGGGACAGAGCCACTCTCCTTGAAAGAGAGATGCTCATCATTCAGTTCCAGACAGCACCCCCAACTGCTGTCTCATCTGAATGGTGCAGGTGGAGACTGTACCTCAAGCTCCATGTTTGCGTTTGCAAGCACAGATCCACCATATAAGCGCAGGTTAGCATCTGTGCTTTAGGTGTAGTACAAATCAATATTCTCTGAACCTCATTATGAAATAACTTTGTCAGACTGCACACGGTCCCTCAGTAACCCTCAATTTTCCCACAATGCTTTTTCATGATTGCAATGCTCTTAATCTTATGAGACTGGCCCTTTGGTTGATTTCCAGATCATGGAAGGGAGAGCTTTTCACAGAGGGAAAAGGCCTTCGGTTAGGATGGAGTGCTGACCTTTGTTGATGGACTTGGACAGCTGAGATCACTCAGTCTAATCATATTGCTCCCAGCTTCCTGTCCAGCGCAACACAGGCAGGGTGACATCCCACCCTCAGATCCAAAGCTATTTGCTCTTTCATTTTTTCCAGTTTGCCATGCTGCCAAAATGGATCCCAATTCAATTACGTGCAAAGAAAAACTATCAGATGACCAAAAGCCACAGAGAACCTTAAATGCTTTATATTATTGTAAAACTGTGAACACCTTTACCTTCCCTGTCATGGAATTTGGGATACCTTTTATAGGATAATAGATAGAGATAGCAGTCCACAGAAAATATCCATAATGCAGAATGCGCCAGACTGTTATAATCACAGTGAGTATCGACGTGCCATTTCATGATTATGCAAGATAAATCTTTAGCACGATGATGTCTTTAATGTTCAAAGTTTGGAATGGAATTTGTCATTCTCATTTATTTATTTTTACAATTTCTATTTTGTTAATAGCTACAGTTTCAAGCATCTTAATATCAAAATCGTAGTAAAACAAACAAATCTACGGAATAGATAGATAGATAGATAGATAGATAGATAGATAGATAGATAGATAGATAGATAGATAGATACATAAAATCCAGACTGGAATGTGTGTACCTGTCCTGCAGGGGGCGTCTTGCCCCAATATACATAGGACTTGAAATTTGTCATGCTAATTTGGATTACATTCATACGTTATTTTTATACTGTTCTGACTCCTAGAAAACTGAACTATTTTTGTGCTTCTCCTAATGCAATTTTGTCCTTTAACTTTCGTTCGGTAAATACCAATAAAAGTATTATACTGTTAAAGACAGCTATAAGAGAATATATTATAATTAGAGAAGAGTTTTAACATATTCGTTAAGTATGAATATATGAATAAATTGATCATGAATAATTATAAATGAGTATTGGGACAATCAGACGTGTCTTATTAATGTTGCGACTGTGCAGTTAACCAGACGCTGTACTGAACATATGGAGGGTATGAGAAAGCATATAGTCAATTTCTTTTGTTGGGTTACTTATTTTGGCCGTCTTGGAATTGTGTAACTCAATCGAATTGATAGATATGTTTTGGTGCTAATTAACCCCACAAGCTTAATCTGTTTTCAACATCACCCTGTGCATTTTCCCCGTGCAATTTGGTAGTCACCGATTCATGGCGCAGATTAAGCGAACAGATGGGAGGCGAGTCGATCCCAATGTAAATCCGCCCTTTCCTACATTTATTAAAAGACGCCCGCTGACCGACGCGTACTCGGGATTTATCCCTCCTTTGTTTTTTTATTCCTTTCATCCATTACGACACATACCCTGCCGTGCTTATAGGAAGGCTAGTTAAAACGGGTCAGACTTGTGTAATTAATTATCTTTTAACCAATTAATTATACAAGGTCCCTTAGTCAAATTACAGTATATAATAGCAATGTGAATTTAATTGTAAAAAAAACGTCATTTAACTATACATTTATAAAAACAAGACACACGTTGACTATTAGCAAAAAGTGAAGTAATATAAACTATAAGGTAACTGATGTTATTATAATTAAGGCATCGCCAGATAGTAGGTGGTCACGTGATCTCCAAACGCCGTACCTGTTAAGGCGACGCCTCCCGGCTCTAGCCACACCGTCTCGCGGCGGATTGCGCTTCAGAGTTACCGATGCCAGTCGGCAGTCCGCAGGTTGTCTGCGCTCCTCCACGCAAAGTCGTTCTTTCACAGCTTCTTTGAACGTGTCTTGGTGGATTTTCCGTATTCGTTTTCTTTTATTCTTTAATCAGTCGGTACTAAAACGTGAATGTTTCGAAGTGAAGGTTTAAACAGAAACCTCGATGCATTTTACCCGGCGTTCTTGTATTTATTTACAGCAAATTGCGGTGCGTTCTTTCCTATTTGTAAGTCAGGGCAACATTTTGAAATAAATAGGCAAACAAATATATTCTATATTATTTTACAGCGCTTTAAGATTACTTTGAGCTTGCGGACTGTTCCTGAGTCCACATCGATAACATGCACGGCACTCTCCTTGGAGAAGCAGCGTGACCATCAGCTAAAATTGGAGGTTTGGTGCTTTTCTCTAATTGTGTGGCTTTTGCAATCGGAACATGAAGACAGCGGTGGACTGGGTCGCTGAAGTTTATTTGTTTTGCTTTATACCCTGCTACTGGACTGCATCTATAGGAGGTAAGAGCTATAATCACGTTCATTGTGAATATAATTAGAAATCTGGCGGAGATTTAAATTTAATATCATGCCTCTTATTTGTTTGAGCATGCTGTATTGTTAAATACATTTTGCTCATTTTGGGGCAACGGCTGATATCTTGGCGCTTTTGAAGTACCGGACTGATCGCCAGCACGAACCTGTGGAAAAAACAAACCTAACAAAACTAAAACCTCAACTGTCAGAATTTCCTCGAACAAATCTATCTGGACTCGACTTCCCTCCAAGCCGTTTGTACAGTTATTGTAATGCTCTTTTTGGAACTGTACTGAATTTCAGGCTAAATGCACGCACCGTGATTAAATATTATAATTTAGATCTAAAATGTTAAATATAGCTAATGATAGGTTCGAAATTAGTTTGGAGAGACATTATTCATGCAAAGACATTTTAAATTTGAGTTTGACAGCCCTGTTCTATAGACGTCGGACAGCTGTCAAGAACGCAGAGAGGCATTAAGTTGATTTCAATGGGTATTGACATTTAGTTTTGTCGGCATTGTCTCTCGCTTCTTACATCTCTGTCAGACCTTGCATATTGCATGTTGTATGTGAACAAACAATCATTTGTTAAACGGATTAAACGTGACCGTTCCTCGATAAGTTCTTTGTGTATTTGGCACTCTGCAGATAGACGTTTAGAGTTAATTATGCTTAAGTAACCACATATCTTTATATTCAGATATTGAAAGAATTATAATTTTTCTCGGTCTCGAAACTCCATGATGCTTGGATTTCGCCGGTCCCTCGTCTCAGCGACTGAATAAAATAAGGCTACTCGTATGAATGAATATGAATTTAAATGAGAAAACACGCGCGCTACTTTTACTATAGTAAAGCCGCTGCGTCTGTGTTTATTTCATTGTGCATCTTGAGCAACTCCAGCAATCACATTGTTAGATGTGTTTTGTTGGGGTCACTGCGTGATATGTTTACATGTCAGCATCCGTGGTCATGAAACATTCATCTCGGAGCAGGCGCTTCAGAATACTATACCAAATATAGAGGCATCGGAGATGCTTTAACTCCAGTGATATTATGCTTACCGCATATGCTTCTACAATCTCGGTCTCTTAATCATCATTACTATTCCTGAAACCGTTTTTCTTTGGCAGTTGTTATAGTATAAACCTCTCTGTGGAAAAAGATGAGAAAATTGGCTTAGGGCGGTGCTGGACCTGGTTTCCTGTGCCTCATCTCACCACATGCTGCAGATTTGGTTTAGAAATTCTCCTTGTTGAACTTCTATCTCCAGGCTGTATGTGGGACTAACGCCAAGTCGACTCTCCACTTCATTCCCTCTGGTTTTTCTCTGGCTGATCTATCTTCTAAGAAACTTGATTAAAGGCAGAAGCTCAGTGGCTGGGTTTGTCAAACATTTCCAGACCTTTGTGGAGTGTACATTTGTGACTTCAAAGACATTGAGAACCAGTGCTCAACAATTTGCTTCACAAATGACCTGCAGTAATCTATGCTTTCATTCAAATGTAAGCCAAAATGCTCATAAAGCGTTCTGAAATTGAAAGTCGGCATCCATTTCCTGGCTCTGTGTTCCTATGGGTCTTCAACACTGGAATGGAAGCATTCTAATGTAATGTAAGGTGTTCTGTACCGATACACGGTGGCTGAATCAGGAAGCTGTTATCACTCTGCACATTTGAGACTGTCCAGGCTTCGGACCAAGGTAGTGGCAATGACATACAGTATGAGTGAGTCAGTAGGGCCCCGAGATTTGGCATTTGTTACAGCTGTGTTCCTTTCGTGTCTTGTATAATTTAAGAATGTCACCGTAATTAAATTCTTGGGCATGAAGTAGCACGGCTCATAAGGGGGAGACACCCTTCTCTTTGACTTTGCATGGGTTATGGCTCCAGCTCAATCCTGGAAGAATGATTGCCCATGTAGGGTTTTGGCTGGCTTGGGGGTGGCCGGTCTCTGAAAAGCGATGACTTAGATGGAGCTTCCGTAGCCCTCCTCGAGAAACCATGCAGAACAGTGACCGATCCAGTAAATAAATTGGGGTGGAGGGGGCCCAATTCAGGCTTTGTAATCTGAACCAAGCACTTAAGTCCACACCCCCTGAAGAATTTCTGCTAAACCACACATGTCTGAAATCTTCAGAACTTAAATCACTGATTTGTCTATAGTAACCTAGAGAGACTCGCAGGCGTATCTCCACCACTAGTGGAAAGCTTATAATGGGAATCTGTAGTTAATGTGGTACAAAGTGTCTATTTAAAAAAATAATAATAAAAAAATGATGTTTCATGCCTGTTGGGTTAAACTTCAGACACAATCAGTTTTCACTTGCTGCTGTTTAGTATGGGATTAATGAATAATGTCCTGTTTTGGAACCTGTGTTTGAGTGGAGATATGGTATATGGTATGTTGAAAATTGCCATTTGGACTTTGCTACGCCTTAACGTTTATATAATGGAACACAGCCTGCAGAAAGCAGCTCGATTTTGGTTTTGCTTTGGTGCTTATTTCACCTTTTTTTTTTTTTTTTTTTTCCTTCAATTGCATTAAACATTTATAGGCAAATTGTATTGCTGGCAGATCTTGTTGACCTAAAGGCAGTTGAGGGTAATCAAATTACCGCTGTGGTCAGAACAGGAGCAATTGGCATTAAAGGTGTGAGTCTGACACTGGCAGCCGGGCTTCGGTTACGTAACACGACCTGGATCTGCAGCTCTGCAGCAGAGTGCCATACAGGTGTGCTGAGGAGCTGCCGTCTGCTGGTGTTCGTGATAAGGATGATATTAGCTGCAGTGCACCGATACCAAGCTTACTGGGTTAGTAGGCAGTAACTCTTTAGTTGGTTGTATTATTCTGTGTCTGTGCACACACACACACACACACACAGGGTGCAACATAGTGACATGTCACGCACTTCCTATGCACGATCAGGCTGGCGCTTTCCATTTGCCGTCCAGCTGTGTGCCTGTATGGTCACTGTATCTTCGCTTTTTGAAGACCTTATCGTTTCCTGTACAGTAGAAGACATTTGTGCAAAGAACAGAAATTGAACTTTGCTGGGCCGTGCAGCGGTGGCCAGGTGGGTTTATAGATTAAACAGCTGAAATCTGAGAAAATACAAATGGCACCAAGATTCGTCCAGCTCACAGGCATACCTTGTTGCGGTGCTTCTCATAACAGTCCTTGGAGACCCCCAGACAGTCCAAGTTTTTGCTTCCTGGGAGGGAGCAAAAATGTGGACTACCTGGCATGGAGCTGGACCGTCTGGAGGTCCCCAAGCCCGGAGCAGAGAAACATTACTTTATTACACTTGCTGCAGTGACAGACTAAGAATGGCAACCGAGTGGATATCTCTCCCCTTCTTGGCCTGGAACTGCTGTTGACTAAAACAAAACAATGGGCTGTCACCAAGGTTGTGGACACGGTCCTCCCAGATTATCGGTCTTATCTGGCCTCAATGGAGCCACTGTTTGGGGTCCTGGGATTTTCGCTCTGGGGCCATGGACCCGTTGTCTTTGTGCCTATAACCAGGTTTTCGAGCCGTTTCCGTGAAAACGGAGCATACATCGTCTCCTGGAAAATAGGTAATTGGTTTACCATGGTTGGGAAATGCTTTGGCGTCTTTGGGATCGCTAGGCTTGCCTAAGCACGGGCTGAGTATACATGATGTACTCATTAAGCTTATGGAGGCTGACCTGACTTGGGTGTTACTGTGAGACTGGGGAGTTTTTACACAGCTTGGCTTAGATATTAACAGTGGATTTATTGCCTCCACAGTCAAAAAGGGTGCAGTAGTTGGGACGGTTGTCTTTAAAGACCTTGTATGTGGCCTGTAAGGGCCCACAGAGAAGCTGTGTGCCTTGGTATGATATGGCAGCCAAATGGCGGCCCCAAGTCAGCTGTCTTTGCTAACAAGCTTCGACAATATGGATGCAAAAAGTGGAGAAAACCTTCCCAGCCATATTCCTCGCTATTTTTTCCCCCCCACTTTTTATTGATTTCTCTGGTTTGGCCTACCTAGTCCATCTGTCTGTCTGCGCGTCTGTCTGTTGGTTTCTTTGGCTTCTGGTGTGTTTGTGTGTATGCACTGGCGACGAGGAAGCGTAATGGTGCTGTAAAGCACTTTCCGGAAGCGGCCCGGGGAGAACAAAGGCCTAACTGTACCCCCTCGCAGTGCGACTCCATCCCACAGCCTCCCCCATTAAGCTGCAGAAACATGCCAGTGATAGAAAAAATGTTTCATAACCAAATTCGTATGGAGATGATAAAATGCTTGTTGGGTCTCTGCGCGGCTTTTCATCCTGCTTTTATTGGGGTGGTCTAATTGGAGACTGAAGGTGGTAATTAAATGAATATCCCTGTGAAACAGATTATCCCGGGGTTGGTGTTTATAGCATAGGATTTTACCAACCCATGGGTGAACTGCAACAGCTAGACAAAGGGTGAGGGAGAAAATAAATAATTAGCAATTTTTAAAATAAGTTCAACTTAGCCTTGATGTCATAAACAGCCACTACCCAGCCTCTCTGAAATTATTTGAAGAATGAGTGAGCAGCTGTGGTGAATTTTGTCATTGTTTCCCAGGTTTTATCCTCTGCTTGACTGAAACCTGCGAAAAAGCAAACAGACTTTTAAATATTAACCTATGACGCATTGAAAATAAACCGAGAAACGGTTACCCTTCAATTTTTGTTAACCTGTACGTACCTGTAATAGTCTTCCAATGAAAAGGAGCATGAATAAATTACACCCGATTTTGTTAATTTCTCTGTGGAACTACATTATTTTCTGGGGATAACAGCCCTTTAATATTGTGGCTTTTTGTTTGTGAGAGGAAAGTTAAATATATTCAAAATGTTACAGATGAATAGGCTCAGGAGTTAGGTGGCATCATGGGGTCAAGTGAACATGAGACTGAAAACAGTCCACAAATTATTTAATTCGGTAACTGGAAAAACATTTTTTTTTGGATGTTTTGGTTTCCAGGAATGATTATCTTTCTAGCAACTGAAAAGCTACATGCTGATTATCAACACAGGAAAATTTTATGTGGCGAATTCTGAAATATCAATGTCAGCATAAGTATAATGAAAATGGTTAGTTACACTTCGGAATGTCGACCAGTGGTTTTCTGGTGATGTCTCCTTTAAAAGTGGAAATGATTATGATTCACCCTCTTTTTCGATAGCGGGGCCTTGTAAATTCATTATCGTCGGAGCACATTATCATAATTGGAGTGTTGAGCTCAGCAATGGGGGCACAGCTTGCCTTAGCGATGGGCCCACGACACGTCTGGCCTCGAGAGGCAGCTGGCTTGCTTTGATCTCAGCCTCTGCATCTTATGTTGAGCCGGTTAACAAAAAGCTTTCTTGGGGTAAAAAAATAATCAGATATACAGTGAAAGAGGCCAGTCATATCACTGTATAGAAATGGATTTGGCAGAGAGACAGTAGGGTTTGTGGATTGGGACCCTGGGGGGTGTAGGTCCATGTCGGTCTGCACCCCTGTCTTGGAGGGGCGGCCCTCTCTGCCAGCAAGCTCTTCATCCTGTTTCGAACAAATCTCACGTCAGGCGATTCAAACACAGCATGTCGTTTTCAGTGCTTTATTACTGTGAGCATGCTGTTTGCCGAGCCGAGACAAAAGATCTGGGATTTGATCCTGTTTTTTACCAAATGCGCAATTTCTGTTGTTTTTCAGAGGTCTGGTTAATTGACATGAAAGTTTAATGTATAACAAAGGGTACCACTTCACAGTAAGCTGACCCTTATAAAGGGTTTATGAATGGTTTATAATCAATAATTAATTAGCTTGCAACACTTTGTAAATCATTAATAGACAATTATAAACAAGTTACAATAACTATGATTTATTATAAAAGTAGTAAGTACTAAAAAATGTATAAAAAATTGTATATTAAAAGGGCCTGTATAATTGTTGCATTGCTACCTCACCAGTGATTAACTTTAATTGCAGCTTGAAATGGACTGAAGTAATTCATTTTGATTACTTGGTACTTTTTGAGTTCAGCCTATTCTATACATCACCAGACATAATGTAAAGCCATTTAGAAAGGCTGACCATGGCTGCTTTGTGTCTGTGGTGACGGTTGGTGCTTTGCATCTCCTCTCCCTGCATCCTGGTACCTCACATCAGCTGGGATCTGACAGACAGGAGTCATTTTTACCTCTGTGCAGCTTGCCAGGTGTGTTGCCTCGAAATAGGTGGGGGGGGGGGGATTAGCAGCGTGAGACAGCAGAGCGTAACAGTGTGAGTTGTAGCGAGTATGGGGGAGTTGTGATCTGGCGTGAATTAATTGAATTAAGTCCGCTTTAGTTTTATCTTTGTGTAATAGTCAGTGCCCTTCTTTTTCAAGTGGAAGTAATGTTATTGAATTTTAGATTCAGGTCAAGTGGTAGAAAACTTTGCGGTGCCAGCACAAATCGGCGTTTGGGTTCTGCTGCCAGCGTGAACGCTGTGTGGTCCGTGACCTCAGTTTTGAACCCTGGCTGCTCGGATGATTCCTGCCTCGCTTTGGGTCTCTACAGACGTAGACGGCGGATGAGATTTCCATGTTGCAGGACGTCTGGGAGACGGGGGTATGCCTTTTCCTTGTTCTCGCGATGTAAATGAAGGCTGCCGTGCTGTCTGTGTTGCTGCGTGTGAGGCTTTGGGTTGTGTTTCTTGTTTCTGGGTCAGCTAGCTGGAGTTCCAGTCTGGGGTCTTCAGCCAAGCTTACCATTATTTGGCTGTTGGGGTTGTGCACGGCCCCTCTGTCACGTGCTGTCCAGTGATGGGGGGGGGAGTGGGTGGGGTGTCTGGCTTGTGACTCAGAGCAGAGGACATCACCAGGCTTGTGGCCAGACCTGCAGAGAGGCATTAAGTCAGCCTGTTTCTATCTTGATAAAGATGATGCTGTTTTCCCATAATGCACCATGCTTGCACCATTTCGGGGAAACTGGACAGACTAGCTTAACTGCTTTTAATAAATGGTCCAAGTGACACCGGTGATTGAGTGATTTAGATAGGATAAATGCAGGAAACACCATCCATTAAATCAAGTTTTCTGACACATACTACTCTGGTAGTTTTTTTGGGAAAATGGACGTGACTGGCATCCCATCCAGGGTATATTCCAGCTTTGTGCCCTATGCTGTCTGGGATGGGCTCCAAGCCCCCTCGTGACCCTCATTAAGATCAGCGGTTGGGAGATAGATGGTTAGAATTTTTAAGTGATTTTCTCTTAGCATGGTAACTAGTACACAGATGCATTCTTACAACGTACTTTAAATAGATGTTTACATTGGCAATAGGAAGAGCTTGGCGATATACCCTTGCCAGTAGCAGGCTTTATCTTCATCTGCACCCTACCTACTGCAAAACATGACACACTTGAGGATCTGGGTGTTTTTCAGAGTACAGTCGAAGCTTGGATCGCAGGCAAAATACTGGCGCTGCCTGCGTTACGATGGCCCACCTTCCGATATTTCGACTTTACGATGGGCAAATGTTTTTCACTTTCAGTATGTGATTCGATAAATTCCATGATATTCAACACTTCATTATAAAATTAGCTTTGCATGAATGATTTTGCCTAGCTGGAGGCTAATGCAACTTTTAAGCATGTTTAAGGTAGGCTAGGCTATGATGTTTTGTTAGGTGTACTGAATTAAGATGCTTTTTCGCCATATGATAGGTTTATTGGAACGTAACCCCATCATAACCTGGGCAGAGGCTGTAGTCAGTAAGGTGTTTATACACGCAGGCCTGAAGCATTCCTATTGTACATCTTGTGGTCAGTTTTATGGATTGATTTAATGACGCCTGCCCCCCTTGGGCTGACTCCGGCCCCCGGGAGACTGCTGGCTAGTTGTTTCCTTGCTTTCTGATTAACCTTTGCCCATGATAATATGTGCCTTTGTCGCCGGCCCGAAACTGCAGTGTGGATGTTTTCAGCGGAATTCTCCTGGAGGCGTCTTCGAGCGATCTTGCAAATTTATTCCAGGTTCAGCAGCTTTGGCTGTGCCTCCGCAGGTCACCAGTGGGACAGACCTCCCTCCCTCATTGGGGAATGCTGTCATTTAGCCTCCTGACATGGGAGGACAGATTCACGTCAGCACAGAAATATGTGGCTGCAGCATGGGGGAGTGAGTACCGCTCTGCAGACGTGCTGAGCATCCCATGGCTGGGACACCTGGCCTTACAGAAGCAGCAATGGAAGATGGGAGCAGGGAGTCTTGATGTTTGAACAGTGTCTGGGTCACAGCTGGATGTGCGCATATGAAAGATGCGCGGAGAGGCAGAGGGAGACATCAAAGGGGGTCGTTTTATCCGCACTTCATGCGTCCCTGCATGCTGCTGTAGACCACTCATAGCCTGTGTTTTCAGCAGGAAAGAGTGGGTTTTCATCTTCCTTTATATTCTTTCTTTTCATCCCTCCCCCCACAGGTTGTTCAGTGACACACAGCAGACAAATCATCCCGGAGGGGGCGACTCAAATCAGAGCCAGGCAGAGTGAAGAGTAGAGCACAGTCAATTATTCGCTGGGGCTCTCATCATGTGTACTGTGATGTCATGCCCTGTGTGTTTGTGCATTTACACCATGCTTGTGAGCAACGCGTGTTTGTTGCCATGTAGTCCTGTAAACCTGTGCCAGCTGGTGTGCCTACGTGCTTGGCACAGACTGCTTGGACCTGCCCCCAGCAGCTCTCTCTGTACTTTGGCACAAGGCTGTCATGACACCAGCCTTGCTGTTGCGCTGGAAACATTTCCGCGTCCCGGCACACATTTCCGCGTCCCGGCACACATTTCCGCGTCCCGGCACACATTTCCGCGTCCCGGCACACATTTCCGCATCCCGGCACACATTTCCGCATCCCGGCACACATTTCCGCGCACACAAAGCTTGTGCTTACGCCTTGACGCCAGCACCTGACCCAAGAAAACAAGGTTCTCCCTGGAGCATGCTGCACCTAGACACAGTCGCTCTGGTAACGCTCACTTGTGCAATGTGGGTACGTTACTGTCCCGCGACTGGCTCCTTAAGGGACCAATTAGGAGGGCTCTTTCATGGAACCAATTATAAGGCCTGATGTAAGGGACCAATGAGGAGGGGTCTTTTCATGGAACCACAGAACCAATTAAGATGGTTCTTTTTCAGGACCAATGGAGAATAAGACAAGACCTCACAGTGTCACTCTGCCAGCCAAGTGACACACCGGGTGCCAGAAATGAGCTCAGTGTAATTAATCACCCCATTGCTGAAGCATTGACGGCCTCGGCTAATACGGCTACCAGCCACGTTTTGCTCTCCTCCCCTACACATCCTCATTTGAGCTTGTTGCCATCCCTGGCTGTGTTGCTCCCCTGGGCTCCTCCTCCTCTTCACCAGCGGCCCAGGTGTTTAGGTCACATAGGTAAGCACCCGCCCCACCCCCCAATGGCTGCCTCATTCTCAGGTGTGCTGGTTTGCTCGGGCATGGCTCAGGAAGCAGCATCAAGCAGCTAAACAGGTATGGGGAGAGTAATGGAAACCATGCGGGATTGCGGGTATTAGGGGGGGTGCAGACACCCTCAGGGTCACGTGTGTGTGTGTGTGTGTGTGTGTGTGTGTGTGTGCATTTGCTGGCTGAGAGTGCACTTAAAGCTTTCCGCGGCTGAAATGGGCTAATTTTCAATTCTGACAGTTGTCATTAAAGCACAGGCAACTCCATATGCAAAAATGATGCACTAGTCTTTTATGCTTCTAAGTTAGATATTTGGTGAAAGGCCTGTAAGTTCACTTTTGGAAGACACCGCCGATCTGCCTCCTTTGGCTGTAGGCCTACATTGGACCGCCTGATGACCTCCAAACTTTATTTTGTCTAGTCTGGAATCACCTCATGCGTAATAGTGAAGGGAATGTTGATTCTATTTGAAATGACTTCACTTCTGGGTTTTTGTGGAAGTTACCTGGTGATCTTGCTTTGAGTCTGGTTTTATATGGCACACCAATTTACACAACCATACAACAGAGCAATTGCTGTTTATCTTGCATAAATAAATCAAGTGTTATGTCACAGAATTTCCTGCTTCTCTTCCCCAAAATAGCTTGCCACCCGCCTTTTGTGATGTCACAGCGAGAATGGTGTGTGTTACATATGGACAGAACAATAGCTGTGAGCTGTCGAGCTGGTCGGCTCCACCCACACACTACGTCCTCTCCTGGACGATACTCCAATCCAGAGTTCCCATGACTGCTCTCGAATGGCTGTCGCGTGTTGGCTTCCTGTTATCAGTCCTGTCCAGAATGTCAGTCACACTGATGGCTGTGGTGTTTTAGGAGTGTAACGTGTGTCTCAGCAAAACAGTGAGTGGCAGCTTCGTCGCCTGAAGGAGGGAAACCAACCTGACGTATAGGTGGCTGAGGGCAGTATTTGTGATCAGTAAATTTCTTCCTTTTGGATGTGGAGATCAGGGATTGGCTGATCCGGTCCTCTAGGGTCTGAAAGATGCGGCACATTTAAAGTGAGTAACTGAATACGTGATGTGACGTACCTGCTGGAGCCGTGCGAAGCGCGGTACCTGCCTGTTGAGGCTGGGGTGTTCATTTCTCACTGTTCACAAATTTAACTTCATTTGGAATCTTACATTTTGCATAAAGTGTGGCAACACTTTACTTAAAGCAGCCATCACACTTTGTTACATACCTTCATAATGCATTATAATGGTCAGCATAAACTATTATAGTGAAGGTACCTATAATGCATTATAGATGAGGGCTTCATAAAACATTCATAATGCATAGTAAACATGGCTATAATGTTATGCCTTTTTATAAATGGTTATAGCTGTGTTTATAATACTCTTATGAATATATTATAAGGTATCTAAGATATCTATAATGCCTTATGAGTGTTTTAAGTGCTACCAAGTGTCACTGAGTAAATGTGATCTGCTGAAATGTACGTGTGTGTGTTTTTCCTTTAAGATGTTTACAAATATGTACTCCCCCATGCCTGGAGTAATTGGAGCTGGTTTCTGCTGACTGCTTATTCAGGAGGGTTAGTAGAAAGAGGTTTATCTTCTGGGTTCCTGTGTATTTGAGGAGCAGTTTGGAAGAGTACCTGAATCTTTGAGATGTGATTAAGGGGAACGGCTCTCCAAAACACCCGCTTCCCCCCCTAACCATTGGGAACTGACCCAACAACCGCCAGCACACGCCCTTTCCCGAAAGCCTTTGAAAAGCAACGGGAAGAGGTTCCCTGCAGGTCTTGGCCCTAAAGCTCGTGAAACAACTCTTCCCTTACAATGAGCTCATTGTTATATAGAATCATATATTAATGCATTTAATTCATGCCAGGTGAAACGCATTCCTAACGTCACATGGTAGAATTGAGTGTCACTCATCCATGATGCGACGGCTTACATCACCCTGCAGTGCTTCAAAGAATGTGGACCCTCTACCGCAGGGGGGGGGGGAGGTGCGTGCCCAAAGCAGACTGAGTGCAAACTTATCCATTCACAAAATGGGCTCACGTCTTGACCTTCCAGCACTGGCCAGAGACCTCCTGTCCCAGCCCCCACAGTCCCTCCTCTTCTGTTTATGCAGGTAAAGGTTGTTTATTTTGTTCCCTAGGCCAACTGCTGTTTCCCCGTAAAGCGCTACAAGAGCATCAGCTGTGACGGGTGTGAGTACGTGTCGCAAAAAGCCCCGAGCCGCGTGTCATGTGTTAACCGCAAACTGGTTATTCCCGTCGGATAGCGATTTTTGAATCCGTGATGAATGGCTCTCGTTTGTGCAGCGATACCTGCTGGTGCCGAGGGGGCAGGAATTTGACCATGGGTATTGGGAGGGTAGTGGTGACCCTCCGGAGAATTCTGCAGGTGGGGGGGTGGGGGGAGAGAGTTCTGAAGATCCACCCAAATGCTTGTGGGCTGTAGGCCACGTTATGCTTGTAGGGCTTCTTCTGATGCACGTTTGTTTGGTCTTTCACACGCTTGTTATCCCGTGTTCTGATGTGCGGTGTCCGCACAGAGCACGGCGTCTGTGTGAGAGTCTGCGGCGAAGCCCCGTGTGCCTGAACAGTGTGGGAACAGCAGCGGTGGCAGGCAAACAATGGCACAATGAGTGTGGACAGTGAGGGGGGGGGTCAGTGTGGGTGCGTGGGGGTCAGCAAAAAGTTCCAGTGCTTTGAATGGGCCAGCAGGGTCTGTGAATGGGCCTTCGAGGGCCGGCCGGAAGCCCGGAATCAGGTGGCCTGTAGCCCAGGGGACAAATGCTGGCCGTTTCCTCACTACGACTGCCCTTGCCAGACACAGGTGTCTCTCTCTCAACGTGGGTGGGGGGTTAATCAGCATCTCACGGTAAAATTAAAAGAGGCAGGTATATGCTACATTAATTAGCTGTAGGTAAGTCCATTTGATGTTCGACTGGAGTGCATTACATTTGTTTATTTTGGATTTTCAGTCCTGCTGACCTGCTGGCACTGAAGTGGGCAGATCGGCTGTGGGAACGTGAATCCCGCCATATTTGAATCTTACTTGCCCTCTGCACCTTCTCCTTGGCAGCGGGTCATTGGGGAGATTGCGGGGCAGGGTGTGTAGCTGAGAGAATGCGTGCCTAGCCTTTTGTGGGTGTTTTGGAGGGGGGGGGGGCATCCGAGAGGAAGAGCTGCACCTCCCTCTCCCCCAGCCTGGCTGCTGAGGGGTTTGCACACTGGGCTGTGATTGGCTCTTGAGGAGCGTTCCCCTGCAGATACCACAGACTGACCAACCCCCTGGTGGCTGTGCGGTTTCACGCACACCTTTGTGCTCATTGTGAATAGCACGTCCTGGCTATTCAGAGCTCGTGGGAATTCTGGGGGGGGGGGGGCACACCAAGTGACCACTCTGAGGGGGTGAGCACCGCCATCCACGTGGAGCGTCAGAGATGGCCCTTGTCACAGGATGGTGAGCGCTGCCTCCCGCTAACAGGTTTCCCGCAGCAGCCTTGGCTGCTGAGCTGTTTGTTTTTAATTCCCCGAGTGGGACTAGGCTCTTCCGTTCAGGCACAGCATGAGAGCGATTGGCCCAGCCTGGTCAGCACCGCACAGCGCCGGGAGGAAACGGGCTCTGAGTCACACATGATATACGACTGGGCCTGGAAAATCACTGTGCGCGAGTGTGTGTGTGTGTGTGTGTGTGAGCGAGCGAGCGTGTGAACGTTTGTTTAGGCTTGTATTGGGAGGGATTTCGGAACTAGCAGCCTCTTGCGCCGACAAGCACAAGCACCATGTTGAAAATGTGATAGGGGACCTTCAGTGGATGCATATTCATGCAAACACACGCAGGTAGCTTGTTGGAGATAGGATAGCGGTCCTTTTAAAGGACACACTCACTCGCAGGGACCTGTGCCGAGACATCTGTCATTCAGCCAAGCCTGGGGTCAAAATATCCCAAGGGCAGCAGTGCTCTGGAGAACCTTTTAACTGGACACATTTAGCACACACCCATGTAAAAATGTTTTCCTTTGGGCTATTGTTACGAATACCGCCATTGTTTTGAGGGGAACTTTTTTTATTGCTCCATCTGTTATTTATATGCACCATTTATCAGAGCAAATTCATCACTAATACAGCAGCTTTAGCTGAGGAGCGTCGATCACTGAGGCCGGTTCCCTCCCCTCTTAGGGCCATGTCTTTACTTTTCCTGCAACCAACCTCCCCCAGTGTGTGTGGACATATCAACTTAATATGGCCTGCCAATCATGGACGGTATGTACTGACATCGCGTTCCAGCCAGAACGCTCCCCCTTTAGACTGAGTGGCAAAACATGCTGCAACATGGCTGTATTTAGTCGAGGAAATTGCAAAACAAATGACTACCTGCTTAAATTTAAAGGCAGCTGGAGTCAACAGGGATCTGTACAACTTACCAAAGGACCAGTGGACCATGGACATTGATATAGAGCCAGGAGTCTGGTTTCCTGACCATGTATTTAACAGGAACTTCTATAGTTATCTGGCTAACTGTCTAAACTTGCTTTGTGGAGCAGCCCCTTATGAGGAAACTGGGCTGACTAACACTATTTAACCAAAACCCACTTTGTGTAACACAAGGCTCATCATCATGGATGTTTTTATAAATGCTGACAAAATCATTAGTTGGACAAAATACACATGAATGAGGCTAAATATTTTGATTAGTCAGTATGTAACTTAGTGTAATTTTACCGAAAAATTCAACATTACTGACATGAAATGACAACAACAAATCCACGTTTCGGAGTCTGGATTCCTGTTGCTGCTGTGGATTGCAGCAGTCCATTTGCTGTTTTCTTATTACATTGAATTGTACAATGAATCGCAGAACAGTCCATTCCCGTTTTAGATGTTCTCACTGCATCCATGCTGAATGCTGATGCTGCCACTCACTCCATTTTACCGCTCAGTGGCTGTCACCGCGTCTGTATACCCCCAGAGTTGTGTGAAGCAACCCCCCCCCCCCCCAAAAGCCTGGGGTGCCCCATCTCTCCCCCCACCCCGGCTGTCATGCAAGGCTGAGCCTTAGTGAGTCCATGGCTCACTGCATTTGTGTACACTGCTGTTTGATGCAAACATTTGGATGCGGGAAGCAGGTGTGTCTTAGCTTTTAGCTGCTGTAATGTTTATGTTTAGTTTCATTTCTTCTCTGGGAACCACTACAGTATAGTTACCTACATAGCTAAATGTCCAGGGTCTGAGAATTTGTTGATGCTTGTGCTGTACTCATCAGGACCCTATCATAGCATGCAGGAACTTCCTTTCATACTTAGAAATACTGGTTATTTTTCCAGCCTCATTTCCACAAATAACCCCCTGAAAATGAGTGACTGCAGGGCCTGTCCCTGGTAATGAGGCCCGCACTGTTCTGCGGTTCTGATCTTTTGATTATAACCTTAAAAAGATGGTCTGTGAAGGACTGGCTTGGCGTAGGGTTCCCGCAGAGCGCTCAACTTCCCTGAATTACCTCAATAAACAAGAAGGGTGTGTAATGAAGGAGAAATGCACTGCATTTTTTCAGCAGGGAGCTGATGGGAGATATCAGAAAACTACTCCCCCCCCCGCAGGTCAGCACATGGTCTCCTCCTCCATCGCACCCCCCCTTAATTGGTGAAAAGACAACTCGGAGGCTAGCGTTCCTATTTAGCTTGTTGTTATGGCTGCAGTTTTCACCAGCGCTAGAAACACCAGGTGAGCGAGATTCCTTTGAACTCAATAATTTATCCCCCCACCCCTCCCCCCCGTATCTAGTGTGGATGTCCATGAAACATTTGGTCAAATTACCTGTTGAACTGACACCCAACCCCCCCCCCCCCCTCAGTAATTCTGCATTGTTTAGCACTACTTACTAAAACAAAGGCATCTTTCATCATACTATCATTTCTTCTTTGTTTCGAAGGAAGGATTTGTGTGAAGACTTCAAAGGGCTTTGTCTTCCAGTTCCTTCACAGTAGGCTCTATCATTTGGTGCCACTGATTTTTTTTGGGGGGGGGGAGATTAGAGAAAAGCTGGGAAGGACGGTCGATCTACATGTACGCCTGGGAGGTGCTGTATTAGCGCTCTCTCTGCACGAGCGCGGCAGTGAGGTTGGCCGGGGAGTCACTGGGTTCTCTTAGCTGTTTCTGTGAAGAACTTGGTGGTCTTCGCTCTGCCTGAATAAACACTCATTGGAGCTTTACATGCACAAAAATGTTTTGATGACAGGATGAAAAATGATTGATTCTGAGAGAGAACCAATCTTATAGTACAGGGGTCCAAGCAACTAAAGGAGGTGGAACCAGCCAATCAGATATCTTGGTCCCGCCTCCTAGTTGCTTGGACCCACCTCTACAGTCTGGTTCTCTCTTTGAACCAATCATTTGCCGTTCTGCCCTCAGAACATTTTTGTGTAAGTAAAACTCCCACGAGCTGAATAAACAGCAGGCACATGGACCATCCTGCCTGCGGCCTGTCCAGCATCCCTCCGACGCATGGACACACCGGACAGTGTGGTTCCCTCTGTGTTCTCATTCCTGAAAGTACTCCAAGTACAAACACCAGAGAGTGAAAAAGAACTGAAAAAGAACTCAAACATCGACATAGCGAGAAGTCTATTAAAAACAAGCCAAGGAATCGCCTTGAGGTTTTTGTTTACTTTTCAGGGGTTTATCTACTTTTTGGGTGTGAATCTCTGAGATGCCCTCTTGGAAGTGGTCACCCCAGCTCTGCGTGGCGCTGGCTGAAATAGCCGTACTGCTCTATTTCCAATAGGTCCTCTGCAGTAGAAAGCTCTTCCGCTCATTGGATTCCTCTTTTTGGAGCCGCTGGACTGTGGAGGTGTCTGTACTGGCTGTCCTCCAGCTGGCTTGTGCTTGGGCCATAGTTTATTTATTCATTGTTTCAGTTTCCCTCCGTTAGTGGAGTGGGAAATTGCTGCAGGCGTTTGCCAGGTTTGTCTAGCCGCTTGAACGAGGAGAGATGGCGGCGCTCGCTCTTTCTGTCCTCAAGTGGCTGACTCATGAGTTCCTGGTCACCTGCCGCTGTTGACACACCTGATGCCGCCAAAGAGCCGAGCAGCTGTCCCTGCTTGGCGTTTTGGCACTCTGCCTATCGGCAGATCCCGCCCTCTTCCGGACAAACATGAACGTCCCCAAGCTGCAACTCTGACCCCTGGGAATTTGGTGCTCAGGTACTGTCGCATTGACTTCTTTAAGCCCTGGAAACTTTGGTACTCTGCACCTTCGTCGTTTCAGCGTGTGATAGATGGACTCAATTGCTTAACAGGAAGCAATTCCTCTTGTCAGCAGCCCAAGGCCAAACTATGGTACGTTTGACGCTTCAATACGTGAAAATGACGATTTTCAGTGATAGACATGTGTTCCTGTGAATTACCACCGTGTTGAAAAGCTTACTCTTTATCCAAAAGCAACCAGGCCTTATTTGTTCTATTTGGGCTGAAAAGCTTGAGGAAATCATGAGGAAAAATGTGTGCAGATTAAAAGAGCTCAAAATGTTTCAGTACAGTGATTCGGGCTTTGGTGCCATTCAGAGCTTGGGCTGGGCTTAGTTCTGGGTTCAGGGTTGGGTTCTGTGTCTTCATACCAAGAGCGTGAGTGTCAGCGTGTGTGAATGAGAAGCCTCTTGTTTGCAAACGTGCTGGTTAAAGCGTGCTGTCGCCTTCATTAGCTTATGCAGCCTTCCAAGACAAGGACCCCTTGTCTGGACGTTCAGACGGGAACACGCACCCGATCTGTCACATCTTCAGGGGGAGATGTTCAAAGCGAGCATGGGATGAAAGGAAATCTCTACCATAATGACATAATTATAATCTTTACAGTGATATTTCTTTGTTGTGGGGGGACATGGTGGTATTCATTACAGGGTATTTCCCCCCCCCCCAGGAGGGTGCTCGGTGAAACAGGCCGTGATCAGGCATTCGACATGCAGTAAGGCGGCATTCCCAGAGCTGGCTTCCACCGTTTTTCTTTCTAAGTGGGTCTTGATTATCGTTTTTGGGTGTTTGGGTTGGTGGGAGAGCCTAAGAGAGGATACCGCTACATCTGTAATTAGAACCCTCTGTTTTAATTTTTTTCCTTCTTCCCATTCAGGATACAGAGATAATGACACAGGTTTTTTCAGTCGGTGTGCGGGGATGTACTCTGATGTGTTTACAAAACAAAGGCTTGGCGTGAGAGCAGAGAGGGCCATGTTCTGACCTCCAACCCAGTAGACTGAGAGGATGAGAAACAGACAGAGCGGTGGGTCCAGGAGAAGGAACCAGCCATGATTCTCTGTCGGACAAACAAAGAGAGGTCGTCTGCCAAGAGTCCTTTATAACTAGATTATCATATGATTAATAGGTTGCTGTGCTTATGACTGCTGGGTTGTACAGCATGTGATTCCCACATGGGATTTTTATATCACTCAATGAAGTCTTCAGTGTTCATGGGTGCAGCTGGGAGGGGTAGCAAGGCAAGGTTTTCCAGGCCGGTCCATGAAAAAATGTGTACTGTCTGACAGGGAGCTAGGAGGAACAACAGCGTGGAGCATCTGGAGGTCCCCAAGGACCAGTTTGGGAAACGCTGCTACAAGGTATTAAAAATGAAATCTGAGCTTTGTCCCCTGTGGGACCCTGTTGAATTGCTATTGTGTTGTAGTGATGTATACCTTCTAGAAAAAATATTTAAACTTGCACCTACATTAGAACCTCATTCCAGCAATATTTGGAAATTCTGCTGGTACATGAGTGCAGGATAGTGCATCTATGGCTGAGTTCTATAGAAATCCACTTTGAAATAATCTTGTAGTTTTGACTTTGGCCACGAACCCCCTGGAAGAGACGGACAGCTGCTAGCTGTCAGGGGCCTGTAACAGGTAGCAGATGCTCCACTCAGGCAGGTTTTGTCACTCTGCTTCTGGAAGATCTCGCAGATGGCTAGTTAGCATTCACACACAGTCCTACACCCCCACAAAGTGTTGTCTCCTTCATAAGCTTATGCAGGCCTTGAGGATAAGGCCCTCTTGTCCTGATATTCATACAGGAACTTCCTGGGTCCAGGGGAAAGTTAGTATAGTGGGTATGAATGCATTCCCTGAGCTAGATGCTTTGTTAAATAACTGAATGAATCCATGCATTTCTGCATTTCAGAGGTCACTTCTAACACATCTGAGTCTCCCACACCTTCCTCCTCGTCTCTCAGCATACTTGACTCCTTTTTGTTGAGCTGTAGGGCAACGGCTGTGAGTCTTTGCCAGTGCAAAGTGCATGAATGCTGAACGCTCTGTCCTTTTGAGAGATGGAAACAAAAGTCCAGAGCGGAGTCTCAAAGCGGGGCCACGGCAGAGATCCTCCAAACCAGAGCGGCCACAGTGGGGCCTTTGTCGGGAAATATGAATAAATAACAGCAATAAGCTTTTGCACAGCAGAGGTTCCCCATTGGGGGAGCATGCCAGGATAAAGGGGCCGTTGGACAGCCTCGGGACTGGAATGTGGAGCTGGGCAGGCAGGGAGCTGGCGAAGGGCCAGGGCACCGCTGAGCTCCGTCCAGCGGCCTCACTGAGATGGGGCTCCTCCTGGACTGTTCATGGGTGGGTGGGGCTTGGTGCCCTGAAGATGCATTGTCCTCCCTGGGTCTTCCCAAGGCTGTCAGGCAAGTGGGATGGGGAGTTCTCATCCCAGGCATAATCCTTTAAAGTCAGAGTTATTCATAGACATGTGTTAATGCCGTAGACCAGCTTCTCATGGGTCACTCTGCACGACTGCACATTCATTCGTCGTATCTCCTTTTGTCCTTAAATTGACAAGCAATTTCTTGTCACACCTGAAATTTATTGTTTGGAATCCTGAGCTATTCGGAAGACTCTTGTAGCCAACCAGGATCACAAAGCAAAGATTCATTTTTCTCAATATCCTGTTTATAAAGAGAATGCATCATTGCTTACACCGCTTCTGAAGAAACAGGCATAGCTGGTTTCTACCCGTCTTCTAATTACAGCCGAAAGTTACCAATGTTTGTTTGCATTTATTTATTTTTTTTGTGGTTAAAAAAACGTTTCTTTAAATGAGAAAAGTCTGTCCGCTTCCAGGGAAGCATATTAATGTAGTTTGTCTCTCACAAGAGTTCATTGTGCCCCGATGAGCGTGGCTATTTTGAGAGACGGCCGATGACAAGTCTTTCCAGTACAGAGTGACTGCAAACTGCAGATGTTTGTATTCCGCTTACGATTGATGAGCGTTTCATGCTAGATGCAGGCTAGACCTCTGCTTTGGTCAGTGTCAAGTATCCTCCTGTATGCAAACACTTGCATCCTATTTGCTAAGAACGCTTTGCACCCATTACAATGAAATTTGCTGTATGTAGGTGTACTGCATGCATTTATTTGGAAGGACCATACAGACTTCAAAAAATTATATGCTGTATGCTTAGTCGCTATCAGCATTTTTTTAAGGTTTACTAAAAAAAACATTTTCTTTCCTGTGGATTCTTTTAGCATCTGTTATACCAGGGGTCACCAACCTTTTTGAAACTGAGAGCTACTTCACAGGTACTGAGCCATACCAAGGGCTACCAGTTTGAACCATGTTGGTGACCCCTGCATTATTCACTATATATGGAGAAAAGTATTGGAACACCTGGCCACCACACCTACAGGAACTTTTATGACATCACATTCTAAATCCATAGGCATCAATAAGGAGTTGGACCCCCCCCCCCCCCCCCCCCCCTTTGCAGCTATAACAACTGCCGTTCTTCTGGGGAGGCTTTCCAAGATTTTTGACTATCTGGGAATTTTTGCCCATTCATCCAGAAGAGCATTTGTGAGGTCAGGCACTGGTGTTGGGCGTGAAGGCCTGGCTCACAATCTCCATTCTAGTTCATCCCAAAGGTGTTTGATGGGATTGCGGTCAAGCTCTTCCACACCAAACTCGCCCAGCCATGTCTTTATGGACCTTGCTTTGTGCACTGGGCCACAGTCATGCTGGAACGGAAAAGGGCCAGTTCTCACAAAGTTGGAGGTATAGGATTTTCCACAATGTCTTAGTATGCTGAAGCTGGAAATAAGGGGTCTAGCCCAACCCCTGAAAAACAACCCCATACCATTATCCCGCCTTCACCAAATTTGACATTTTGCACGGTGCAGTCTGGCAGATCATTCTCCTGGCATCTGCCAAACCCAGACTCATCCATCAGACTGCCAGACAGAGAAGTGTGATTTGTCACTCCACAGAACTCATTTCCACTTCTCCAGAGTCCAGTGTGGGTGTGCTTTACACCACTCCGTCCGTTTGCCATTGTGCTTGGTCATGTGAAGCTTGAATGCAACTGCCTGGCCATGGTAACTCATTACAGGAAGCTCCCATTTTTCATAAGTGTTTGTAAACCTGACTGCATGACTAGGTGCTTCATTTTATACACCTATGGCAATGGGCCTGAATGAAACACCTGAATTCAATGATGAAGAGGAGTGTCGCTATACTTTTGTCCATTTAGTAGACAGAGTGGTAAGGTATAGTGGTGATGTTTCGTGCCCAGGGCTGGGTGAGGTATAGTGGTGATGTTTCGTGCCCAGGGCTGGGTAAGGTATAGTGGTGATGTTTCCTGCCCAGGGCTGGGTGAGGTATAGTGGTGATGTTTCCTGCCCAGGGCTGCGTGAGGTATAGTGGTGATGTTTCGTGGGTTGTGTCCCCGGGTTTGTGGCTGCAGTAGCACCAGGTTGGGGGCTGCTGAGGCTGATACATTAACGAGGAACATAGCAGACACTAATAGAATAAAAGCCCAGGCAATCAATAATTGATGGGTCTGTTATCTTCTGTCTCCAAGGGATGTCAAAGACTAGCTCTAACTGGGAGCTGCGAGTCGACTGTGCTTATTGGACGAGTTACTCTGGCCAGCTGGAAATGAGAAGCTATTTCCTGAGCAGGAGAGGACTTTGTCCTCTGTGTCACAATAGACTGATATGTGTCTCTGTGAACATATAGCCCAAGATTCTTGTCTGTGTACAACAGGTTGCTTTTTGTGCACCGGTTTCAGTTAAGAGTTTCCAGAGCAATAACGACAGCAGTATTCTGCAGCTCCATAAAGATTTTGTTAGCTACATAGCTATCAGAGAGAGGAGACGTATACAAAAACCTTTTGAATCGCCCTATTGCTCCTCACATTTTATTTTTGCATTTGTTGCTTCCGGTATCTCCCCTATGCTATGTCCATTCTCCATTAATTGGCCATATGCAACATTCATGAACAAATCGTTATGGTCAAAATGAATAGTCAACAAGACCGTAAGTGAGGTGGCTTCCTGGCTCTCTGGGTAGCAGTGTTTCATCACCTCTGGTGCTTCAGTTCCCCCCCGCTCTGTGTGGGAGGTAGTTTCCGTGATGTCTCTGTGTTGTATGGATACTCCGGTTTCCTCTCCTCACCCAAAGACCTTTCAGGCAGGTAAAATGATCACTGTAACCTGCCCATTGTGTGCATCTCTGCCTCCCATGATCTTGTGTGAGATAAGTGGTTGGAAGATGAGTGGATAAAAAGGGCCAAACTAACACACGCAGACGTGGCTTCAGCTTACAACTTCTAGAACTCAGATCCAAGCACTTGGTAGGTCTTTTTGTCTGGTTATATTTTAGCAGACAGCGGGGGGGGGGGGGGGGGGACGGACATAAATGACTCGTCTTGCATCAGCAGTCCCTGGAGGGCAATGACTAGCAATAGAATCACCTGTATATTCATGTTGGTGGTTTTTTTCCCTGTGATGAAATCAGATTGGATGATGTCACAGAGTGGAAACAGGATGATCATCAGATTTATCTTATGATAAAATACATTCTACAATTATATTTTTATTAAAATTTATTATAGTTGCCACCACATCAGGTCTGCACAAGTGGCTTTTAATCAGGCTGCACTAGGTTTTGTCTCTGTGCTAATAATCACCCCTGGTCTTCTGACAGCCCTGCCTGGGAGTGGAACTAAGGTGCTCAGTCCAAACGGACCATTTCACATGATTCGTTTTTTTATGCTGGTACTGAAGTACTTGATCGAAGGAGCGTTTCCCTTTTCAGGTTATTTTTTTGTCGTTTCCTTTACGCAGAGCCTTATCGAAGGAGGTGTGCTCCATTTCCTGTAGCCGATGATGAGTTCTTTATGCCTGTCATCCTGCCTCCATTAACCATTAAGTCTGGAATAATCCTCACGTCAGCGGTTTGCCGAGGGGATCGGATGATGCCGCATTTCCGTGTGCTCTCATTGCTGTACGTGATGCGGGATGAAGGGGAAACCTTTACGTATTTAGCACTTTTGTCCAGCATCATACACGTCAGTTAAATGGCACATTACAAACACACGTGCTGTTTCGGAGTCGACTAGGCAGCGTAGCTGAGCTTCTACGGAATTCCCAGGTTCATGTATAGATAGGAGCAGAAACACCATACTGAAATGCTGGGAATGATTTACTATGGTGTGATTCCTGCAAGTCCTGTGTTTAGACCACTGTGATTAAAGGATCAAAATTATTAGCTGTCTCAACTATTGCCTAGAACTTTTTCTTAAGTCTCTTGTGCCTTACATGGCAGATACCTTGAGAACCAGAGCATAGGCCATTATGAGAGGTGGGGTGATAATTAAATGAGAGATCCTGTTAAAATGTGTACAGTCTGCAGTTGTGGTCGAGTGTCATCATGCAAGGCCTGCTTGGTACATTCCTTGATGGCTCCGAGACCCTGAGAGAATGAGAGGTGACCATGCAGCCAGTGAGCTCAGTGATCCCGGGAAGCAGGATGATGAAATAAGATCAGAAGGATCCTCCAGACGCTAAAACCAAGCCAGCTATCCAATCTAATCTGCGAGTCTTTGAACCAGGAATGGTGTCCGTATATGAAGCACTACTTGTGTGTAGTTATTGGCCTCTTCTAATGATTTTATGGAAGCATATGTACCTGTTCTGTACAACCGTGTAACTGTTTTGTAGAATTGGTGAGGCATTTTTGAATGTGGGATAATGGAAAGTGAGGCTCACACACACCCATGCATGAATATGCAAATAGAGACGAGCTAATCCCTCTCCCACACACAGGAAATATACACTCTGCTTGATTTATATTTTTGCCAGTGGATGCAATCACCAAGCCAAGCTCACCAACCCCCCCCCCCCACAATCCTATTGGCTATGGCTGGATTTAGGGTAAGTCCGATTAGCGCCGCATACTATCACCAGCCAGCAGGAAAGCACCGGAATCAAGCTGGGGGGGACAAGCCACAGTAGGGGGTCAGGGTTAGGATGGGGGGGTCAATCAGCTCACTGCTCAGCACCTCCTCCTGTGCTGGACGCGGCCTCAACACGCCTTGTGTTCGTCTTCTGCCCCTTAACTGTGCCCTTCCGAGGCCTAACACTAATCCCCCCCCCACCCTGCCCGTGAGGGTGGGGGGAGGGGCAGGTTGGGCTCTTCCTCAATGGCCCCATGAGGAGAGGCTCACAGGAAGCCGACATGGTGTCATGGTTGCATGATTTTGATGTCTTAACTTCCCAGGATGCCTCAGTGCTGTAAGGTAGTGTTTCCCAGTCTGGTCCCAGGAGCAAAATCGTGGACTGTCTGGGGGTACTGGGGGACCGGATTGGGAAAGACTGCAGTACAGAATCGTGGCTGGACCTCTGAGCAGGGACTCAGGAGGGCGGCTCACAGAGAGAATAATGGGGGCATGTTAGGTGCTGATGAGCTGCAGCCCGTTAACAGTGGCTGCTTTAGCATTGCCTTGTGTCCAGCGAGATCATTCTGATGTACATGCACAAGCCCAAACAGGCGACTCCAATAGGACCGGTCTGGTGTTCTGAAATCTGGCAGGGATGCATTAAACAAATGGGACGCTGACGCACATGGACCGTGTTCTGTTCTTTGCCTTGTTAGGCAGCTTCGTTTTAGGAGCAAAGACTTAATCACTGTTTGGTCAGTGTGTAGAACTACCCGGTCATCCAATGTCGAGACACAGTCTGTAGATTCATGTAAATCAGTCTGAGTCAGTATGTCTTTGAATATAAGCGTATTTGTGTGTTAATATATACCAGGGAGGGTGTGTGTTTGACTGAGGAAGGGTGTGTTCGGCTGTGAATGACCGGGGGTGGATTTACAAGCGTGTGAGTGTGTTAGTGCCCCTCCCCCTCTGTGTGGGGGGGCTTCTGCTTGGGGGGGAGGGGAGGATCTGGCATGATGCCTCTTGTGGGCCATTGTTTAATGAGTAGCCTATTGTGAGGGACACAATGCAGGCACGCTCCCGCATCACTGGCCGTGGGATTGGCTGGGGGGGTCTGCTTCTAAGGCTGATGATTCCTACCTCGGCCAGCTGCTTCCTGTCCACTTGGAAGGGGGTTTGGAGCAAGGGGATGTCTGTGAAGGAGCAATGAAGATGGTGGGACGCGAAGAAGCAGGAAGTGGCCTGATTGGGGTGCAAGAGATAAAGGCCCCACCCCCAGGGAGGAGGAGACCGAGGCGGGGAGAGTCTCTCAGGTCGTGGCCTAGACCTCTGTCAGCTGTACAATACTGCCACCATTTCACCCATAAATTTGTCACCAGAACGTTGGATACAATCTATGGGAATAAGAATGCAGGTCTTCTTTACGGCCATTAAGCTTATTGTCAAAAGTCCTCCCCAAAGGAAACGTCCATGTTTGTTAGTGACCTAGTTAGTGATCTATGGTGCAAGGCATTAGTGCAGGTCACCTTTCAGGAATCGGCAGGCCAGCGGGCAGGATGTCACACCCAGATTGTGTCAGATGTCACCTTCACCTCAGGGCTGGGCAGCTCCTAATCAACAGGCTTTCTGGGAGGGAGTGAAATTCACGCTCCATCCTGTCCGACACTCCCATCGTAGATCACCACAGGTCCTACGGCAAGGTCACCGTCTCCAGTTACCTATTGTGGGAGGAGACTAATTCAGACTCATTTGCTTGCTCAGACGCTGGGCTGAGATTGTCCTCTGCACATCCGTAGGCGAGTACGACGCTGTCAGCAGTCAGTGAGCCCAGCTGCTGGATACCACGCCGTTGGATATGTAGCTGTTAGGGTTCCGAAACGGTACAGGATAGCAGGGCTAAGAACTCAGATGTTACTGACTGCAAGTGCGGATTCTTCCCACGGATCGCGTGGAGGTCGCGAGTAAGGCAGCCCCTGATCGGTGGGTGTGAGGGAGAAACTAAGGCTGAGCTGCAGATCTGCGGCGTGGACATAAGTGGGAAACATCCTACTTATTTCCGGCTCTTCTTGCTGCCAGTTTTCAAACTTGGAAGATTATTGTGGAGAATTGAGGGTGATGAGAGCATGACGGACACGTCCCACAGCACTAATATACCCCTCAGCACAGTGCCAATCATATGGGCCCCTCCTGTCCACATCTCGCAAGTGTAATATGTCAATTATAGAGGTTATTATTTAGCTAGCTTATCCAAGCGGCTGGCATATTTTGCTATTTTAAACTTAATTCATTCATAAATCTGAATTTTTAATATAGCATTGTGACTATTAAGGACTACTCTTAATTTAAAATTGATTATGAAGCAGAAATTTGACTTCTAGCTGAAGGGCATAATAATGTACTGTAGGTGAACCTGGTGCTCCAGGCTCCTCTTTTGCAAGAGTGCTGCACCTTAACCACTGCGCCCCCTGCTGCCTCTGCTCAGGTAATGGCTACCACTGACCACAGGAAATCATCCTGTGGAGAAGATGGTCCATTGTAATATGGAAGAAGGAACCATGGAAAGGCCGCGATGGTGCAGTGGTTCGCACTGTTGGGACCTGGGTTTGAGTCTCCACCACGGGCCCATTTGCGGAGTTTGCATGTTCTCTCTCCATGTCGTCATGCGGTTTCCTCCAGGTACTCCGGTTTCCCCCCACAGTCCAAAAACATGCTGAGGTTAATTGGAGTTACCAGTTAGCCTGTAGGTGTGTGTCTGATTGGTTGTGTGAGGGTGCCCTGTGATTGGTCGGCGCCCCATCCCGGCTTATTCCCTGCCTTGCACCCGTAGCCTCCAGGATAGACTCTGGACCCCCTGTGACCCAGAATAGGACAAGTGGTTATACAAAATAGATGGAAAACTTGGAAAGGAACTAAAGCAACCAATAAAAAAAATAAAATATTAAATAGTGTCAGACTAAAAAACTGGAAATAATAAGATAAGAACAAATGCTAAAAGGAAATGCTGTATATTAAGGCACATTAAGGGGAAAACCCATCAGACTGCTTAGTGCAGCCTGGCAGACCAGTAACGAGCGATGGGTGAAGGCCGGGCTGCATTATTTACTAGGCAGTCATTCCTGTTTCTGATCTGCCCAGTTCACTTTGCAGTGATACCTCTGTAACAGAAACTGTGAGGGTAGGACTGTCCACTCGGGGCCGGGCAGGTCCCCCCCCCCAACCACTGCCCAGGGCCCTCCCCACCGCTGATTAAAGATTCATTCCTTGTGGATGAATGCTTAATGAATGTTTAATGAGCCCCGCGGAGCCGGTGTTTCCGCACAGAGCAGGGCGAGAGCTCTGTCTCATCTGACTCGCGCCTCGCAAGCCAGATCGACCAGTCGGCTGGGTCAAACGGTTTCGGGGGCTTTGGGGATTAGACAGGGAGGGGTTATTAACATAAGCCTTGGCTACTTCTGTGATGGGACAATTAGAGGAGTGTAATTGTCCTGTAAATTTCCCATTTTGTCTGCCTCCTACTGTTAGCATTTATTTAACAAATTCTGTGGAAGGTAGAGCGGGCCCCTGCCCCCCCTCCCCCCCCGTCTGTTCCCCCTGAGGTGGCGTCCCGCGGACTGGGAGGTGCAGATGGCGTAACTGCGGGGCCGTGTGACATTTGAGTGGCTCCTTCCCCTGCTGGGCTGGGACAGGCTTGGACACGAGGACATTTCCCCCGGACCCCCCCCCCCCGCCGGCCACATCCGGGTGAACGCTCTGGGTTTGCCAAGAACGGCACAGGCGTCAGACTGCCTTTTTTTTTTTTTGGAGGGGGGGGGGATTGCAATGTGAAATTGAATGGGTAATCTGACGCAGGAGGAATTGTGCCTTCAGCGAGGAAAAAAAAAATGAGAAACATGACGTGGAGAAGGACAGAGAGAGAGGAGGCCTGTCGCTCGGCCAGGGAATCTCATTATGGGATGCGAGCAGCCCTTACCGAAGGGAGGAATCTCACCAATCTGGGAGTTCTACTTTCCATTTGTCAACCCAGTGTGATTGGGTTTTAGTACCTGCACAAAGATTTCAGTTCCAGGCAAACAGAAGTGAAAGGAGGAGGTATGGTAGAGCGCGACTGGTTGGTCTGCATGCCTATCAAACCAGCTACATATGTAACGCAGAGTGGTTATCTCACACTGTCAGTCTGTCACTGATTCCTCTGCTCTCCCTACATTCTGAATCCTCACTGGATTTCCTCCTGCACTACAGAAAGCCCTGCAGTTCAGCTGGCCTCCATTGTTCATGCCCTGCTCCCCGCGTGCCTGGGATAGGGACCGATCGGGCCATCACCCTGTGTTGGACCAGTTCTGTGTGTCAGTTCTTCACTTTTCCTTAGATTCTCGCACTTCAAAACTGAAAGGACTGCAAAAGAGTCCATCTTAAAGTATGATGTCTCCCATTTCCAACATTACCCGCTTCTGAAAGCCAGCAGGATGTTATGAAGACAGGCGACATTGTGCTCCCCCTCTGCGGATTAGCATGCCGAGTCCGTTGTGCTTTAGCAGCTTCCACGTGGGACCGCCGCTGATCCACGGCGCCTGACGTCAGTCACGGAGACAAGCTGTCGTTTTATTGTTGCTCTGTGCGTCACCGCATTCTTCGCCGTCACGTCCGTGGTGCGCTTGCCGCAGCTGAGCTCCGACACCCCCCCCCGCCTAAATGCTGCAGGACCGATTTAGGCATCAGACCTGCTTTCTGCTGCAAGGGCAGGCCTTTTGGGGGGAAAAAAGGCAGTACTATCAGGTTTGGAGCTCGCCCACCCCGGCATACTGGCCTCCTGACCTATTGCCAGATCACGCTTCTAAGGTGCCCTTGCCATTCACAGAGTGCTGCTATCCCCACGAGCCTTGGCTGCCCCCCCATCTTCCCTGCTGGCCCTGGGATTGGTGAGTCATCCTTGCAGGCATGGCGCGCCCCGTCGGCGCTGCGTTTGCCCTTAATGGACATGCCTGATAGCAGAGCGTCTCAGGGGTGCTGTTGACCCTGGTTTGCCATTAGCCTGCCAGCTGCTGTTAATAGGAAAGCATCTATTTGTGATTGAAACAGGAAGTGTCCGTCATATATGGAGCATAAGAAGGTGGATTTTAACTTAATTAGACATGAGTGGCCTGTTTCCGGTCTCTGCCGTTTCTGTTTTCCGCATTATGCTCTTGCTCACATTGGCTTGTGGGTTAGTCTTTCTGGCTCAGTTCAGGTTAGCTATAGGTGGTGTTCCTGTGCCTCTGTCATTTTCTGCATGGGAGTTTGGTTAAGCTTTTGTGCACTTAATCTGGCCTGCAGAGATCCGGCATTCATTGTTCCTTTCTTGGCCATCATAGAGATTTAATGAGACAGCAGGCGAATAAGAACATGACAGAGGTCCCAGAGTCCCTCCAGGTGCTAACCTCTGCTGAGGGCATAGCCTCTCCTACAGTATGATGCTGGCAGCCTGGAAACATAGTGGTGATTCAAACACCACCACCAGAGCTCAGATCTGTACAGGATTTTAATCTGTCTGGCAACACAGCATGATTAATGGAAGAACATTTCACAATCTGCTTTTTTCAGAAGGGTGTTTGTATAATGGTGTGCTTGCGTGGGTATGGGCTCTGTTCTGCTGGTGGCCAAGGAGCCGCGTGTAGGGGAGCTCAGCACTGACTTGTCTGTTCATCTGGGAGGCTTGTCTTCACAGTTCCTCTGGTATTTAAAACTGAGGTCCATTAACCCTGAGCAGTAAATTCCATCCATCCATCCATCCATCCATCCATCCATCCCTGGTTTGTGGGACCTCCCTTCAATGCAGTTTCCAGTGTATCTGGGTTCATGTGAACAGGGGTGGTTTCGTGTATGCATAATAGCCACACCATCTAGCATGGGAATCACCGACCTGAGCCAGATAAGTTCTCCATGGAAGGGTGCGGGTTAGACGGAGTCGGCCCGTCCCAGATCACTCCTGCTAGTATCGATCCAGCCACCCCTCCCATTCCTTTCTAGTCCCAATAGGCTTTGCCCAGGAAATGGACACACTTATTACATGCCTTCTCAGCCCGCCTGTTAAATATGAATTAGCCAGAAGGCGATGCATCAGAGAGCATCTGACTGGTCCATATTCCCTTCTTACCGGTGTGGGGGGGGGAGAGACAAAGAAAGCCCACATCACTATCACTATTTAGAACAATCACATCTGGGTTTTGCTCCCTGAAAGGCCGTCACCATTTCACCCAAGTAGGGGGTAAGAACTGCAATCAGATGTATACCCCCAATATTTAATTTGTCTGTATTCATCCCCCCAATAAACAGAGTTATATTTAAATTAAGGTGTGTCCCCCCTCAATATCACAGTTTCTCCTATGCCGTTGCAGCCAGTTAATATTACTGCCCCGCCTTGCATTTCCTGGTACGCTAATGGCTAAACCTGCCCATTAATCAGGAGCGGGAAGCTTTGGCCATGTCAATGAATAACGAACAGAGGCTGCCTGTCTGTCTCTGCCTGTCTGTCTGTGTCTGTCTGTCTGTCTGTCTGTCTTTGTCTGTCTTTGTCTGTCTGTGTCTGTCTGTCTGTCTGTCTGTGTCTGTCTGTCTGTCTGTCTGTCTGTCTGTCTGTCTTTGTCTGTCTGTGTCTGTCTGTCTGTCTGTCTGTCTTTGTCTGTCTGTGTGTCTGTCTGTCTGTCTGTCTGTCTGTCTTTGTCTGTCTGTGTCTGTCTGTCTGTCTGTCTGTCTTTGTCTGTCTGTGTCTGTCTGTCTGTCTGTCTGTCTGTCTTTGTCTGTCTGTGTCTGTCTGTCTGTCTCTGTCTCTGTGTCTGTCTGTCTCTGTCTGTCTCTCTGTCTGTCTGTCTGTCTTTGTCTGTCTGTCTGTGTCTGTCTGTCTGTCTCTGTGTCTGTCTGTCTCTGTGTCTGTCTCTCTGTCTGTCTCTCTGTCTGTCTCTGTCTGTCTGTCTGTCTCTGTCTGTCTGTCTCTCAGCTGCCCAAGTGCAGCCCTCCTTCAGCTGTCTGGGGGCTGCAGGGCAGGAATGTGGGTGGGGCAGTGGCATGCATGTGGGGTGGGGGTGGCTCTGAACAATGCCTGCAGCTGTGGGGAGGGCAGCCCCCGCCGAGGGTGAGGCCAGTAGCCCCCATTCCCCCAGAGAGCAGCTGTGATGCGTACATCCACCCTGGCATCCCGAGCGGGATGAGCACGGACTGGGGAGGCAGACAAGGCCGCTTTGACATTCTGCCCCCCCCCGATCTATGGCTGCCAGGCTGTGCTGATTTCCATGGCGACACCCCACCCCTCTGCCCACCCGCCCTCCAGTCACCTCCTTAATTAACTAATTAACCTAAAGCGGCGTCGGCTGCCATGATAGTGAAGGACACACATTAAGACCTGAAGCTTGTTAGTTCAAGTCCCGCGAGGCCAGTTGCTTTGGTAACCTTTACTAAGGACAGAGGGTAAAATAGTGATGTTGGAAAGTGGGTCAGTGGCTTGGCGCTATTTGAGTCTTCATGTGCCTACTGACACGCAGAGGCCCGCGGGCAGCTGCCCGGCCCGGCCCGGCTCAGCAGGTGCTCTGTGAAGACGTCCTTGTGCCACCATGGGTGAGGAATTGGCCTTTGGCGAGAGCCGGCTGGCGCCTGGTGCGGTCGAGGGCGAGCTGCTGGGCCGCTGTCGCCCAGTGCCCTTGTCACGTTAGCTCCGGGCCAGCCACTCCATCACCACCCCCCCCCCACCCACACACAGCTGTCTGAAGTCCATATTTAGGACTACAACTCATCTCTGTCTCATCTGTTGACTTTGTTTGTTTGTTTGTTTGTGTTCGACTGGAATGGAGTGGAAATCTGGGTCATAGCTCCCTTAATCAGCCAAATCATATGAATGTGCAGTTCAGTGCCTTGTTTTGATAAATGAGAGCAAGCAGATAATTAATGCCCCATATTAGTCTAGATCTCCAGGCGCTGCTGCTTTGCTATAACACACACAGCGAGTCTTGCAACCTTTGCATTTTTCTCTTACCATAACATTGCGTTCTCTCATCTTGCTGTGTTACATTATTTATTTGCTTACTGGATGTTAGTGGTTTAAACGGTGTAATACATTCTGCACTTGTCAATTATATAATCAGGCATAGTGGTGCATTAGCTAGTGTGGTTGCCTCAGACTCCCACTCTTGTGGGTTTGAATTCAGTCTCTCTGTAGCTTTGCATTTCTTCCAGGTTTCCTCCCAAAGTCCTCAAGCGTGTTATTACTGCGAGCTGCCTGTAGTGCATGAAATATCCTGTAATGGGCTGATTTCCTGTATGGGGTCGCGCCCTCGTTCACACCCTTTGTGGGACAGACTCCAGATCGCAACAAATGCCACTGGATTTGTTGTTGTTAAAATGGCACTACAGGTTAATTATCCCACCAACTGCTAATGTGTCGTTATTACTGCAGACATATCGAGTCTTTTAGAATTGTTTAATAGTATTCATTCATTGAATACCAGATCCCCCCCTTTTAATTGGACATCTACATCAAGCTGATCCCCAATGTTGAACATGAGCAAGCCAATTAGTAGCTGAATGCGATCTATTGAGCTCAGCATGTGTGCCTGTCGGCCTCCAAACTTGTCCCGCCAGCTTAATTGGTCATCAGTTTATCTTTCGGCACAGCACGGCGTTTGAATACCTGCATTTTCTAATGACACATGCATGTTACACAGCTCACTGATAACTGCCTCATTTCCAGGCAGTACATCACTTGCGGGGGAAAAAAACAATAATAAGCACATATTTGCACAGTTAACAAAAAAAAACCTGCATAGCATCGGACTTATTTTGAGTTTAAACATTTCTTGTTGGCTTTGCAGGTGTCGAATAATCTTTCCAAGTGTTGTTTTTTTGTTTCTGCATTTTGTGCGAATTATCCGTGTGAGTTTTAAACTTCACTTCAGCCTTCAGATCGTTCCCCATTTATGGTTAAGCTATTCCTTTGTGCAGTGCTGGCGAGCGACTCGCAAATTTGTTCAAGTCTGCTTTTATCCGGATAGCCTGCTTACAGTAGGCAGTGTTTCCGTTAGCATTGTGGTCCTGCTGACTTCTGTAGCCAGTAACACACTGTGTCCATTTACAAGGTGGAACCCTGCTGTACTGAAGTAATTTTTACCCCAACAATGAGATTACAGGTCTGGACAAAAGCAAAAAGCTGTATCATGTGACCAGTCTTACCCCTTGTACTGCAGGATGTGATGTCCGGGTTCTTACAAGAAGAGCTCCGAGTGTGTGTGTATATGTGTATTAACTTCAAAGCCTTTGAAAATAGGCCCCTTTAAACTCCTTTCACCACAGACTGACTGACTTTCTCCACCTTTCTCATTCAGGGACCTATGGCAATGCAAACCTACAGCAGTTCTACAACCTGTCCAACTTTAGCACCTTCCTACTGGATCCAAGCACTGCGACACTCTACCTCGGGGCCCGGGATGCCATTCTGGCCATTGACACCAACGACCTCACGAAGAGAGCCAAGCAGGTGATGAGGGCTTTACACTTGAGGGAGATAATTGGATGGGGCTGAAGGCAGGGTGCTGATTGGAAGGGGCGCAGGGGTAGGGTGCTGATTGGATGGGTCCTGAGGGGTAGGGTGCTGATTGGATGGGGCTTAAGGGTAAGGATATACAAAGCTGATTGGAATCATATTTTCTGATTCAGCTAAAGTTTATTTCTTAATTTATTCTCCTATGAAGTTTGAAAATTACTGTTGAAATGTATCAGTTTTCTGTTGAATTTAGTTTCTTGTCTGATATGACAGCTGTCATGTTCATTCTGACAGTCTGATTCATCAGAGCTCCCATCACAATGCTATACAGGAGACAGCCTTGACTGTCAGTGTTTACAAAGTGCCTTAGGGCACAAAGACCACATTGCAGCCAAACAGGAGCCGAACAAGAGTAAAACTGAAAGCTTGAGAAGTATTTGAAGCAGTGAAACTCAAGACCCTATCTGTTTTGTTGTTTTGCCTCCTGAGCTTCAATCTGTGCATTCTGTTCTGCTTGTAATAACTTATTTTGCTTCTTATTCAATGCAATTGCCAGTCCTTTATGTGCCACCTGTCCTGTCAGTGAAACCAAGTGCCCCGATATTTGATGTTGGATGAGGGGCAGCAGGCAGCTTGCTAGTTACCCCCTATAAAGGGGGCTACAGATGTCTTCCAGACGTGGCGCCTCAGTAAATCACTTTTATTTATCATAACAGCCGTGATGTTTCATTCATGATCACTCATGAAGCACTTAGTCAAAGGAGCTTTAACAGCAAAGCAGGAAACAAAGCCAGCTTGATCAATCATTGTTCTTGCCCTCTATGTTCTCCATTATATTTAATGTTTCCCTGAGAGGATTGATCATGCCGAGAGCCTTCAGTTTACAGCATTTTCTGAGATTGCATGATAGTGCACAGAAGAATGATACAGAAATCTTAAGTCTAATTCCTTCCTAGACATTATTCTTTTACAGTTGATTCCTTCGCAGAAGTGGCTCAAGTGTCTTGGAATTTAACTATTTTTTTAAAGCTGTTCTAGTGAAAATATTTCACTTAGTGTTAGACAGGAAGGACCAGCCCCTGCCCCCTCCTTGGGTGAAAATCCCATTTCCTTGTTGGCTGCCCGCTCTTGGTTTTGCAGTAACCGAAACAAAACAAAAGTGCCTGCGGTAGAAACTTCGACAGCCGGATATCAAACCTGGTCAAGCTGAGAGCAAAACAGGAACTTTGTAGAGGTGGTGTGGGTGTGGGGGCGGTCGGTCATTGGTCGGGGAGCGTCTGACCCCGGCTGACATGCTGAGTTTAACCGTCCAGGCAAAGGTGACTCGACACTATGGGGCTAATCCTGTACTTCAGTGGGGACACTTCATTCTTTCAAAATCTTTAAATCTCGTCTCTCACCGTTTGGCACTCGGTGCTGACTCTGACGCCCGCCTCTTTGTGCTTCCGCAGATCGTGTGGGACGTCCCGAAGAGCAAGCAAGATGCATGTGTGGCCAAGGGGAAGACGGAGGTGAGGGGGGGGAAGGGACTCTGCCGACGACAAACAAGCGATCTGAGTTTCGGAGAAAAGGGGCGTCGGTGTGTGGATAAGAAAACAGGGACAGACAGAGGCGGCGTCATGGAGATGTAGGCCCCTCCCAAACATCTCCGGGCAGCTGCCGGGAGACATATGCAAATGCCTTAATATATAGTCCAAGCTAGTGAATATGAACTGTACCAGATGAAGGGTGAACGGCCTTATGGGGCCACATGTTCAACTGAGAACAGCCCTGCGAATCAGGGTGGTGTTATTATTATTGTTATTATTATTATTATTATTATTAATTGATTTATTTTGGGATTAACATTTTCTTAAATGTTAGAGCAATTTAAATAGCATACAACAATGGGAAATGGGAACTATAAACTATTACAGGGGACTGAGATAGAAAAGGGGCTGTGTTGTACTCAAAGGAAGGGGAGCCAGTGTTTGTTGTGTGTGTGTGTGTGTGTGTGTATGTGTATATATATGTATATACTAAAAAATGTATTTCTATATTGTATAAAAAATTTTGGGTTATTTCTGCTGTGGTTAGGAACCTTTTCCATTAGCATCATTTGCTTTAAAGTAAGCGTCTGTGTGCAGTCCTGATGAAAATAGATATGCAAATGTGTATTCATGCTGTGAGTGTGTGAGCCTGTGTGCCAAGGGCACCAGACATCAGGGAGCTGGATTTAAGCTGCAGCTCTGTCGCAGACCAAACTGCTAATGCTAAGGAGCAGCTTTGCGGTGGCTGCGGCCGTGTGACTGCGGCCGTGTGACTGTCCCTCCCGCATCCCCTCCCCACCCCAGCCTTCAGCTGGCTCCTCCATCTCTCTCCCTACCCCTGTTGTTTGGGCTTTGGCCAGAAAGGGTCAGGTATAGTGCCACGCTGCAAATGAGCCAAGTAACTTCTGTATAAACTCATGTGACCATAAAACTGTCCAATCAGTATAGGCCACATCAGTTAATTATTTTATCTACTGCTTTGGGGAATTACATGGTAAAACAAAACCCTAATAAACACTCAGTGCGCAGTTTATTAAGTACAGCTGTTTAACGTGAGCAGCCTTTGCCTCCAAACGGCGAATCATGTGGCTGCAACCTAATGCATGCAGTATATATACGGCCTGCAGACTCGGTTAAGAGGCTTAGTTATTGTTCGTCTAAACATGAGAGGCTACAACACCTGATCTACGTGATTGTGAATGTGGGGCCAGGCGTGGAGGTTCCAGTGGCTCCGAAAGGGCCAGGCGCCGCTGATCCTAACACACTGCAGTGTCTGCAGTGTACAGAGAGCACTGCGGCAAACAAACATCATCAGTCGGCGGCATTTTGTTTGTGGCTGAAAAGGCCTTGTCAATGAGTGAGGCCAGCGGAGAGAGGGAGACTCCTGAAAGCTATCGGAGGTCACAGCAGCGCTGTGCAGACAGGCTCCTCCAAACACAAGTCATTTACCCTTGAAGCTGTTCTGGAGGAAAAAGTGGTCCTACCTGGTACTATTGGGTGTACCTAATAAAGTGGCCATTGAGTGTGTTTATATGTGATTTATACTTGGAAAGCACGTTTCATGGTATCAGACTTTGCCTACGTCGAGGCTTCTTGTCCCCGATATCAGCCTCTTCCTTCATACACTCATCAGCGTTTCCGAGGGGAACCGTTTGCATAGAGGGGGGGCCGGCGTGTTTTGAGGTTAATGAGCCCACTTAGCCGTGACAGTCCTTCCCAGCATGCACTGTGGTGCCGGTAGGCTTGGGGGTGGGGGGGCACAGCGGTGATCGACGGGCTGGGAACAGGTTTGGGCAGCACAGGGCAGAGAGGTTGTGATTAACTGCACAAAGGAGATGCTGTGTTGGACTGTGGGGGGCAGGGAATGGGGGGGGGGGGGTGTGCCAGAGGAGGTGACAGCTGGCTCTGCACAGAGACACACCCCCACATGTACAGTCTTCATATCACACACACACAAACAAAGAACATTAGATGTCCTAATTAACGGGTGCACAGAATACCTAGAAAATGCATCTTCATTTCCCTTCCGGAATTAATAAATTTCCATTTTTATTTAGAAATCGTTTAACCGTTTGCCTGTCAGATATCTGGCAGACGGATTAAAACCAATCATGCTGTTAAGGCTGCGTATGCAAAGCCGTGTTTGTTTATTCGCTGTTTGCCCAAAGTCACTCTTTTAAATGCCAGACGTGTCACTCTGGAAGCCGATTTTCTGTGGGATTATCTGGGCCTCATCTGAGATTAGTGCCGGGATTTGAGCGGGCACTGGGCCAGCTCCCCACACAGATGGGCCGCTCTCCCAAAGGCACAGGTGAAGCTCACGGGGTCCTGAGCCGGGACCTCCACGTATGTCCTACAAACACCTAGCACTTATGTTCCGGTGGGGTCTGTCCATGTCTCTGCACTTACATTCATCATCGGCGTATCTGTGCACCGCTGTGAGGTCAGACGGCAGATACAGGTCTAGCGGGTCACCGAGATGCTCATTGGCTGTGCAGTTTCCATGGCAGCCATGTGTACAGTGGGGGTCATTCGTAACAACACATGCTGTAAAGATCACCAACATGGTAGGGGTCAGGTGTTTCATGTCGATGCCCCCCTGCCCACCACAGCAGACTTGTTCAGTGACATGTTGAGGATCCTGACATGATCTGAGAGCCCAGTTTTTAATGGCTTACTTGTCTGTCGTCACGGAGACCCCTCAGAATCGCAGACGACCGTCACTCCGTCCGACGTGTTGGGGGCTGTGAAACGCTGAGATTGCATGGCGTCTATGTCACCAGCTAGGGCTGTTTGCCTGAGCCTGCATGGCGCTCACATGGGGTACAGGGGTCCATGTCAGCATTTTGGAAGGGGGTTTCAGTGATGTCCCACAATCTGTCTCATTTAATGAGCTTGTGTGTTTATACTTTTGGACAAACACAAGTTTGAGGTATCGGCCGCCACATGGCTGCACTCCGGTTCTCTGAGGTGGTTCGTCGTGTGGTGGGTGTGGTAACGCACTGTAATCAGCTTGCCCCTTACCTACCTACCTAGTCTGCATTGTTTTTGTGTGAAGTGTGTATATTTTTCTAGCCATTGTGCACTGAATGACTCACATGCTGTGGCTGAATCTGGCAACGGTGACTGAGTTTTGCAGACAGGAGAGAGAACGCTGAGTCTCGTTTTCCGTAAAATGAAGGACTACGTCAGCTATTGCTGAATTTTATGAGACAAGGTTTTCATTGGCTGAAGGCCAGACACCAGTACTGTCTGTCTGTTCATCTCTCTGTATATTTGAAGTGTGACAGCCAGATTCTCTTCATCTTAATCTAAATATATCATGCTGGTATTTCCCATAATAGCTCTGACATGTTTTCTGCCAGGGGTGTGGATTCAGGTGGGCAGGCGGTGGATGGTACCCCCCCCCCCCCCCCAAACAGGTCATATGCACCCCACCCCCCCCAAGACCTCTGACACAATTCAAATACTGGTGTCCGCTATGTAGTCCTGATAATGGCTCTGTAATCTAGCGTATTCCTAATGTACTTTCGCTCCACAATCTGACTACTCCACTCAGCAGGTTCATGCCCATCAGCATGTTCTGCCAAAGCAGTGTTTGTTCCCACATCACTCTCAGGCATGCAGTGAAAACCCATTTCCGCGGCCAAGTGCAATCCAGTACGCAGAAGTTTCCGGAAGAAGCCCCTGGCTCTGTCTCTGATTCATCCCTTGGGCCTCATTGCTTGCACTCATTGGGCCGACTGCATCGGATTGGCTCTCTCTGACACCTTGCCTTCTCTCTGCTGCCCTCTACAGGGTGACTGCCACAACTACATCAGGCTGCTGGAGTTCATGAACAGCAGCAGTATCTACGCCTGTGGCACCTACGCCTACTACCCCCAGTGCGTCACTATCGTAAGTGCCAGCTGCGTACTGACATTGAACCTGGCATCGGCGCGGTCCTGGGACAGTTGGCGCCTGGAACACAGAGCGAGAGACGTGATTGGTCCGCAGAGACGCGCTCGTGATCACAGCTGCGCTGAGGTAGCAGTCAGACGCTGATGGATGAAAGCGGCGAGCGAGCGATAAGGCTGACAGGCACTCGTACACTTTGGCAGTCTCTCCGAGGGACGTATGTGGTGCCACGTGGACGATGTGGGCTACAAGCACATGGAGAACACACACTCCGTCAGATACGATCCAGGGTTGGGGTGTCGCGGTTCGCACAGCGAGGCCGGGAAGAGAGAAGCAGAAAGAAGTGCTCTATGAGGCAGCGGGCTCTGTCCAGCCGTCCGTCCATCTGTCTGACTCAGTCTGTCTGTCTGTCTCACTGCTACAGGACGTCAAGAGCTTCTCCCTGAAAAGGACGCCCAATGGGGAGGTGGAGATGGAGACGGGGAAAGGGAAATGTCCATTTGAGCCCAGCCAGCACTATGCGGCAGTCATGGCAGGCAAGCACGCATCAGGCACACTGCATTGCACACCGGCACACTGCATTGCACACCGGCACACTGCATTGCACACAGGCACACTGCATTGCACACCGGCACACTGCATTGCACACCGGCACACTGCATTGCACACCGGCACACTGCATTGCACACCGGCACACATGACACGCCATGTGCACAAATGAACACGCTTACATACTGTATATTCAGACATGCAGCCCAAATATGGAGACGGATACACACAGGCACTCGCTCGCTCTCTCACACACATGCTTCACCTCCCTGCAGATGGAGTCCTGTACACAGCCGCCACCAGCAATTTCCTGGGCACGCTCTTTGACATCTCCCGGGCAACGGGCAATGAAGGGGAGCGTATCCGCACCGAGCAGTCAATCAACTGGCTCAACGGTGAGTTGGGCAGCGGGCCGGGCCTGCGGGACGTGCACTGCCCAGGCATTATGGGAAATCATCCCATACTATTTGGGGCACCTGTCATGGTCTGGCTTTTATACTTAAGAATGGTGCAGGCATTTCTGTGAGAAGTAAAACAACACGCAGGCTGTGATTTTTCACTCAACACTGTGTGTGTGCGTGTGTTTTCCCACAGACCCGGAGTTTGTGAGTTCTGCGTTCATCAAGGAAGATCCAAACAATCCTATAGGGGAAGATGACAAGATCTACTTCTTCTTCACAGAGGTCGCTAGGGAGTATGACCTCTACACCAAGGTCAAAGTCTCCAGAGTAGCTCGTGTCTGCAAGGTGTGTCCTCTCTTCAGTCTGTCTGTGCTAATGTAGTTGCTGTTGGACACTCACCTCGGCTCGCCTGAATCGTGTTTCATACCCTCTTCAATTTTTGCCTCCTCCTTCCTCCATGTCTCTCCCCGCCACTCCACCTGCCCAGGGAGATGTTGGGGGCATGAAGACCCTCCAGAAGCGATGGACAACCTTTCTAAAGGCCCAGCTGGTGTGTGAGGACCGCATCAGCGGCCAACGTTATAACATCCTGACAGACGTCTACACCACAGATGTCCGGGAGGGAGACCCTAGCAGCACCCATTTCTACGGCATCTTCACCTCACAGTGGTTAGTGGAAAATCCACATGGTCCCTAAGCCCCGCAGATACCCAGAGGTCCAGTGTCAGCAGGGCCTTGGCCTTCACCCAGCTATGCTCTGGTCTTCATCCCAGCAGCCACCTCGCCACCTTGAATGCCATGCGTGCTATTTACGATCTGTCTGATCTACGAGCGGTTCCATTTCCCGTGGTATTTATGCCCGAGTAGACGCATCAGGCAATGGGGTTGAGGGTGAATCGAGCGAAACGGCTGACCTTTGACCCCCTTTTCTCACTTTCCCCAGGGAGAGGGAGCCCTTATCTGCTGTGTGCGCCTACAGCTTGGAGGATATCAAGAAGGTGATGGCCGGGCCCTTCAAAGAGCTGAAGAAGAACTGCGAGAACTGGAACAACCCAGAGCCCATTCCCAGCCCTAGACCAGGACAGGTACACTACAGATCTGATAGCCTTAGCGAACCACCAGTACGGTGGTGACACGCCATGCCATATCACAGTCGACCCCAACCATTGTGGAAGTCGAATCCAGCCACCACCAAAACCAGGTGGACTGCTGTAAGAATGAAGGCTGATGGGGAGTTGAGTGTGGAGTGGATTGTGTGAAGTGGGAGAAGCATAGAATTAAGGCTGCTTTAAGTGGGAGGAGGGTTTGAGTTTTGATTGGTTGGAGTGGATGTATTGTGGGCTGTATGTAGATTTTTGAGTGGGAGTAGGATTAGAGTTTTGATTGATCTGAGTGGGAGCATTGTGGAGTTCTGGCTTTTTAAACCTGCTTATCTTGGTGCCTGTGATGGTCAGTGCATCACCAAGGCCCTTAAGGGAGAAGGCTTCGAATCCTCGCTCAAGCTTCCAGACAAGGTGCTGACCTATGTGCGTGACCACCCCCTGATGGAGAACAGTGTGATGGCGGCGCCCCTGCTTGTTAGGCGGGGAGTAACCTACACCAAGATCGCTGTCAGCCACGCCAGCGACAGTCAGGGTGGTGATGTGGTCCTGCACCTGGGCACAGGTAAGAGGGTGGAGCGGGGGGTGTGGAGGAATGGAGAAAGGAAGAGGAAGTGTGTGGGAGATGGAGCTGAGAGGTGTGATAAAGGAGAGGGTGATAAACGGAGTGAAAGGAGCATTAATCCCGTTCAGCCTACCCGCTGTGTTCGGTGGTTGGCCGTGTCCGCATTTACCGGTCCGTGTCGTCCCTCAGACCGCGGGCAGCTGCACAGGGTGCTGGTGGAGGGACAGAACACCAGCATCCTGCTGGAGAGCCCCATATTCCCTTTCCAGGAGCCTGTTAACAACATCCTCTTATACAAGGTACGCAGAACTGCCTCTGGGCTTCCGAATCCCACAGAAACGGACGTGGCCTTGAGCTTAAAGGCTTTGCTGAGGAGCCAGTACACATTGATTTTCTTTTCGAAGCCAAGAATTAATGCAAGAGGCATCCTGATCCAGTTGGAACTAACCTGTTCTCTCCCTCCCACGATCTCAGGGCCGGGCCCTGGTTGGGTCGCCCCAATCCCTGATGAGCCTCCCAGTAGATGGCTGTGAGCAGTACAGCAGCTGCGAGACGTGCGCTCTGGTTCGAAGGCTGGGCTGCATGTGGAGGACCAAGGCAGGAGCACCAGCCTGTGTCAAGGCACTGGGAGGGTATGTGTCGTCGTCCCCACCGCCACACCGTGTCACTTCCCGCGTCTGTTGTGATTATGGCTTTGCAGGTCTGACCACACTTGTGGGTTAACTATCACTGAATATGGGTCCGTTTCCCAAACTCTGCTAGGATCCCGCAGGGAGCTGAGCCCGAAGACCCGCTGGGGCGGTGCGGCGTCGGAGAGGGTAGGTCCTGTTCACGATCGGCCTGCCTATGAAGTCCTCGGTCAACACCAGCCGCACCGAAACTTAATCAGATCCTCTGTGGCCCGTGAGGACCAGGCCTGACCTCCATGATTTCAAATGTCACTCAAGGTTCATCTGAAAAGCTGTTAAGCAGCTAGAAAGGAGGTCAAAGCATGCAGACCATAAACATCCAAAACGAAGCAGCCATGAACCATGAAAGTCAGTGTCTCTTATTAATGTAACATTTAATGACTTCCTCTAACCTTCAACCTTTAAATGTTAAAGTAAATAGGCCTGTTATAAATTAGGACTGCCCCATTTTCCTCTCCTTAATTATGGGCATCTTTAACAGCTTTTTTCATGGGACCACTAGGGCTGTTAAGTACTGGCATAAATAATGGGATCTCCGACTCGCCCCCACAGCACGCTGCCATCCCACAGTGAAGGATTTCCGCGTGATGACCGGGATGCACGTCGTCCTGTCCTGTGAGCAGCTCTCGCCTCGGTCTTGCTACTGGGTCCACCCAGATGGCCGCCACACATGGCAGCGCCACCTGGAGGTGATGGTCAGTAGCGACAGCGTGGGCATCTACACCTGCTTCTGCGAGGAAGGCGGCCGAGAGCAGCCTCCCTGCCGCAAAGCTGAGTACCAGCTGGCCATGGATGCCCCCTGCATGGGTGTGGTCGAGGCCCTGACGGGCACGCGCCACGTGGTGGCCGGTTACCCCGTGTGTTTCTTCGCTGGGGCCTTCTTGGGCTGTCTGCTCTACATTATGTGTGTGGGCCACAGGACCACCCACATGCCTGAAAAGAATGGGCGGGACTTCCTGCAGTCCTCAGACACGCCCCTGTCCCCCAGCAGTGCCAGCCTGCTGTCCGAGGGCGTGCCCCTCACGGAGAAGCGGAATGGGACGCTCAATGGACACAGCGTCTACGGCAACAGCGGCGGCCACAAGCTACCGGAGTCGGCGGTCAACCGGGCCGTGGAGGTAGACGGCAAGGAGCCAGAGGAGACGGCGGAGCAGCTGGAGGAGGAGATGACGTCGGGGATGGACGAGTTTGGAGAGCTCAAGAACCCCAAGGCTGCCCCGTTGGCTCCATTTGAGGAGAGCTCCATTTGACAAGGAGCTGCTTGTGTGTCTCAGCTCTGTGGCACATGGATTAATCACATGGGTCAGCTAATAGACCCGGGAGTGCCTCTTAACATGTAGAATAACACACATACTCAGCTGTCTGCCTGTCAAGAGGGTACAGGAGGGTGTGGGCTGGGTCTGGCGCTATAGTGGGGGTCTTCTTTTGACCCCCTCAGGCCACCGCCCGTGCAGAGCCAGTGGGGTGGTGCGACAGCCCTCCGCATCCTGTTTTCTAATAAATCCTTCAGGGTGGCTTGAGGCCTGTCACCTCACCTGGGTCAGACCAAAGACACATCGTAGATCACGCCTTGAAGTGTAACTCTGCCTCCAAGCCACTCCTTGAGGCCCGGGACCAAAGAGGGCGGAGGGCCGGGTGGCTGAGGGACCAAGGGGGTGTTGTTAGCCGCTGAATCAGGACTTGCTCTGCAATTAGGAGATGAATGTAGCCTTTTTCTCATCGGGACACAGGTGCGCTGACTCTGGGTTTCTATTCAGATGGGATTAACTCTTCAGATCACTGACTGAGTTGCCCACTGTTGCCAGGCACTTGAGAAACATGGGTCTGCTCTGATGTGTCTCTGGTCCCACGCACTCAACAGTCACCAGGAGCTCCATGGCAACAGCAAGAGCAGGTCCCCCTGTGGTTTTGGGAAATGCCAGCAAGGGGATGGTGCCTGCAGGACGTTGAATGACCGAAGCACCTTCAAAACGAGCCAACAGCCCAGACAGGTCACCTGTTCTGCTCACAGCATGAAAGGGTTTGGTCTGGTTCTGTGGGGAAAGCCCTGAATATAATTACCTTAAATGTAGACTTTTAATGTTTTTTTTTTTTAATTCTTTAAAATTTCCTTAAAAGTAAATGACTTGATCTTGAGTGTGGGGATGGAAACGCTAAAAGCACAGCCATTGCTGGGGGTCTGGAGCTCGTGTCTGAGGTACCCCTCCACCCTGACTCGGAATTCATGTCCGAAGTTCTTGCGTAATAAAAACAGAGGAAGGGGAAAAGCGCAGTTCTGCTGAGGATGGTAACTGGTGTTGCCTTGATTCCATGGTGGCACCAAAAGGCAAGGGAAGCAAGGGTTGATGATCTCCGGACCCTTTCTGGTGAGGGTGGGTTAGCTGTACTAACACTAGTCTGTTTAAATAAGAAACCATACGACGAGAGACGCTCTCCTATGAACTCTATTTATGTGTCTTTCCGAGTCGTGTAACAGTGAACTCGGTGGACGACTCTAGTGCACTTGTCTCTTGAATGTGCTGAGCTGGATGTAGATGCATGTCACTGCCATTAGTCTCGGCTTATAGGAATACTATTGGCCCCCCTTGTGTCTGTTTAGGCAGGGCGGGGGTGTGGGTACAGAGCCGCCCTTCTCTCTCTCCGGCACAGTGGTAGCACCGACTCACCGGTACGCAGTTAAATGACTCAGCTGGCCATTATGTGAAGCACACGCAGGCTTAGAAGCTAGATGCTCAACGGTCCCCTCTCGGTCCAACCTGATTTCCCATCATACCCTACAAACGTGCACACTTGGTAGGTGTGCATTCCTCATGCATGCCGGTGCCATCATGACATTCTTTGCATCTTTGCTTTAGGTGATGTCAGACAGGGCTTTCTGAAAGACTATCGTGCAATTCTTTTTATATTATCTTTATTTATTATTGCTGACAGAGGTGCAGGATGTCAGATTATCAGGAGCTCGTGGACAACAGGTCTTCAGTAGAATCTTGTGCGTACTGAGCCTGGACACTGGACAAGGTCCTCTCTGCACCTCAGGACCTGGAACCTTGGTTATTTTACAGAGGGGACCATTTTAAAGCATTTGTTAAATTATTCTGACATGTACAAAGAAATGCTTATTTTTGAAAATAATGTTTCCATTGAGAATAAATACGTCAAATTTCCCCAGTCGTTACCTTCTCCTTTCATGTCATTTGTACGAATGAAAGTTTAAAGTTAATTTACATCAGTTTTATTTTTATAATTTATATAATAAAATGTAAATATGTAAAAATACTGTGTATATGTGGATGACTGTGTGAATGCTGTTTTCATCCTTGTTCTAAAGACTAATAAACTACCTCTTACTGATATCTGGTGTATGTTGCCCTGCCCTCTGCTGGGCTGAAGTGTGTACTACAGATACATATATATTTAAAGACAGAACCTTGCCTGTATTATATTTTTGGCTGTTTTCTTTAAAGCAAACTTTTCATCCATTTCTCCCCAGTTTGGATCAGGCAGCGGTCTTATTTTCAGGCGCATCTCCTCCCAGACGCAGAATGCACACAGACCAGAGTGTTTGTGTGCCATCAGACACCCGCCCGTTTTCACTCCGTGGGTTGTGTGAAGTAATATAACACGCTTGGAAGAGGCTGCCATCTCCACCCACAGACCTGTATGTGTCCGGACTGCAGAGCGATGAGGGCTAGAGGGACCCAGCTGTGTCACCCGCATTATATGGGACCATTATGAATTCACTGGGTCCTCACTGTACAGTGAACCTGGCTTTGACCTGCTAAAAAGCCTCTCCATATAGCTTTCATTGATGTTTTATTAGACTGCTTTGAGGACAGGTGCAGGGGGCGGCGTGGGTGACTGTATCTGAATGCGTACTTGTCAGCGCGTACTGCCAGCCTGTTTGCACTGTGTGAGAGTCTGTCTGCAGGCCTGTCCTCTAAGCCTCTGTGCCTTTTTCCCTGAGCGGCATTATTGACCTGGTGGCACATCGCTGCCCTCTTCTGGCCGTGCCCTCTGCCTGCGCACCACCTGCGCATACTCTTTCTCCAGCAGGAGCTGCTGCCTGCGTGCCTGCAGTTGATCCCGGCGGGAGCGCAGTGCGTGTGTCCTCTGAATCAACTGCTGCAGCTCCCCCTGCAGGCTCTGGTTTTCTTGGGATACCTGCTGCATTTGGGCCATCATGGATCGAACTGCCTCCTGGGGGGGGGGGGGGTCAAATGTTAGGGATGGAGGGTCAGTGTGTCGGCACCTCACACAACAGCAGAAATGTGAAGGAGACGCTGGTCTGTTTCCATGTAAGTATGCGCCACTACGTCAGTGAACCATCAGTGGGATGGGCTGCTATGTCAGCAGGACGGCTCAGTTCATCAGTGGGCCGTCAGCAGGACGCAGCACCTTACCAGTGCGCAGTGGTGGGCAGGGTTCTGCTAACCACTAATTAGCGGATTGTTTACACTAACTTTGAAAACTGTTAGCAGACCAGTTAGCATCTACTAAATTTAGTTCCGTTAACTGTAAATCTGTTAACATTTTTTGCAGGTAAAATGAATACAATTTAACAGTT